>NC_080704.1:91966411-92266411 GCF_030445035.2 Dasypus novemcinctus | reverse complement strand
CCCAGAGAATGCCTCAATGAATACAGAAAGATCATATCTTACAAAATAATTTCTCTGACTACAGTATAATGAAGCTGGAAATCTGCAAGGGCCAGAAACTTAGGTTTGGCAAAAAGATATGGAAGTTAAACATCATAATTTTAAATAAACAGTGGGTCAAGGAGAAAATGTCAAAAGAAATCAATAACTACCTTGAAACTAATAAAAATGATAACACAACATATCAAAACTTATGGGATGCAGCAAAGGTAGTACTGAGAGGGAAGATTATAGCCATAAATTTATACTTCAAAAAAAAAAAAGAATGAGCTAAAATTGAAGAACTAACTGCACACTTGGAAGATTTAGGAAAACAACAACAACAACAACAAAAAACTAAACCCAAAGGAAGAAGAAAGAGTGAAATAACAAAGATCAGAGAAGTAAATGAAATAGAAAATAAGAAAACAATTGAAAAGATAAATGAAACCAAGAGATGGTATTTTGAGAATATCAAAAAAATGGACAAACCTTTAGGTTGACAAAGAAAAAAGGAGAGAAGACGCAATTTCACAAAATCAGAAAGGTTGTGTCACCAGTGACCCCACAGAAATAAAGACTGTCATAAGAGGATACTTTGAAACATTATATTCCAACAAGAAGGACAATTTAGAGGAAATGGACAAATTCTTAGAAACACATAATCAGCCTACATTGATGAAAGAAGAAACTCACGATCTCAACAAACCAATCACAAGTAAAGAGATAGAATCAGCCATTAAAAACTTCCCAACTAAGAATAGCCCTGGACCAGATAGCCTCATAGTTGAATTCTAGCAAACATTCTGGAAAGAACTAACACCAATCTCTTTAAACTCTTGCAAGAATTCAAAACAGAAGTAACATTGCCGAACTCACTCTATGATGTCATTATTACCCTAATATCAAAGCCAAACAAAGACACCACCAGGCCTGAATCTCTGGACTGCTCATGGAACAGCCAGGCACTAAGCCCTAGCAGACTTGCAACTCTTACCCTCTGGTTTATTGGACTTAACCTGGCCAACTAACAGGGAGGGGAAGAAGGTCAACCACAACACCAGGGACCCAAGAGTGCCTACAACTGCAAGCAGGAGAATTGCATCCATCACTCATATGGAATCTAAGCCTCCTCTTGATATAGAGGGGGAGGGGACATAGACATCACAGGGTCCTCAGGTTAGAGGAATAGAGTATGGATTAGAGTGGGCTTGCTGATATTCTACTATGGAAATACTGTGATTACTAATGGAAGAAATTGTAGCAATTATGTGGCAAAAACAGCCACGGTAGCTGGTGAGGTTAGGGAGAGGGAAGAAGAGATATGATGTGGGAGCATTTTCATGACTTGGAACTATTCTGGGTGGTACTGCAGGGACTAATGCTGGACATTGTATATTATGTCATGGCCCACTGGCTGGACTGCGGTAGAGTATAAACTTCAAAATAAACCACTCTACATTTGGCACAGCAGTGCTCCAAAATATATTCACCAAATGCAATGAATGTGCCACAATGATGAAAGAGGTTGTTGATGTGGGAGAAGTGGGGTGAGGGGATTGGGGGGCATATGGGGGCCTCATATTTTTAAAATGTAATATTAAAAAAAAGGAAATAAAAACCAAAAGTGAATAGCATTATATGTCAGTAAAGGGAAAATGAGAAACATTAAATTATCAGGTGTATTTAAAAAAAAAGAAAAGAAAATTACAGACCAAGCCCTCTAATGAAACTAAACAGAAAAATCCTTAACAAAATACTGGGAAATCGCATTCAACAACACATTAAAGGACATATACACGACGACCAAGTGCGATTCACTTCTGGTATGCAAGGATGTTTCAACATAAGAATATCAATTGATGTAGTACACCATATAAACATGTTGAAGGAAAAAATCACATGATCATATCTATACATGCAGAAAATGCATTTAACAAAATACAGCACCCTTTCTTGATAAAAACACTGCAAATGATCTGAATAGGAGGAAACTGCAAATGATCGGAATAGAAGAATATATGAGAAAGGGTATATATGAGCAAACTTCAGGAAACATCATTTACAGTGGTGAAATCCTAAAATCTTTCCCTCTAAGTTCAGGAACAAGACAAGGAGTCCAACTATCACCCCTTCTATTTAACATTGTATTAGAAGTAATTATTGGAACAGTGAGGCAAGAAACAGACATAAGAGTATCCAAATTAGAAAATAAGAAGTCAAAATTTCACTATTTGCAGATGACATGATTTTATACATATAAGACCCTGAGAAGTTTACAACAAAGTTTCTAGAACTAATAAATGAGTTCATTAAAGTCACTGGTTATAAGATCAATGGACAAAAATCAGTAGCATTTCTGTACAACTATAATGAGCAAGCTCAGGAGGAAATAAAAAATAAATATCATTTATAATAGTCAATAAAAAACAGATACCTGGGAATAAATTTAACTAATGGTGTAAAAGACTTATACACAGTAATCTATACAACACTGTTCAAGGGAATCAAAGAAGACTTAAAGAAATGTAAGAATATTCCCTGTTCCTGGAAAGGAAGACTAAATATTATTAAGATGTCTATCCTACCAAACCTGATCTACAGATTCAATGCAATCTCAATAAAAATCAACACAGCATACTTTAATGAACTAGAAAAAAACTATGAAATTTATTTGGAAAGGAAAGAGGCCATGAATAGTCAAAAAAATATTGAGAAAGAAAAAGGAGATTGGAGAAATCACACTATCTGACTTCAAAATATATAACGAAGAAACAGTAGTGAAAATGGCATGGTATTGGCACAAGGATAGACACACTGACCAATGGAACTGCATTGAGAGTTCTATTATTTTTCCTCATATATACAGTCATATGATATTCCACAAGGCCACTAAACCCACTCAACTGGGAGAGATGGGCCTCTTCAACAAACAGTGCCTGGAAAATTGGATATCCATATGTAAAAGAATGAAAGAGGTTTACCAACTCACACCTTAAACAAAAATCAACTCAGGATGAATAAACAACCTACATATAAGGGACAATACCATAAATACCTTGGAAAGCAATGTAGGGAAGCATCTACAGTACGTTATTATAGGAAATGACTTCATGAACTTCAATACAATATCATGAGCAGCAAAAAACAAATAGATAAATGGGACTTCCTCAAAATTAAAGCATTTTCTACCTCAAAGGAGTTTATGAAGAAAGTGAGAAGACAACCTACTGAACAGGAGAAAATATTTGGTAGCCATATATCTGTCAGGAGACCAATATCCTTCATAAATAAAGAACTCCTATATCTTGAAAATAAAAAGATGAACAACCCATTTAAAAAATGGGCAAGAGATTTAAACAGACACTTCTCCAAAGAAGAAATACAATTGGCTAAAAAGCACATGAAAAACTGCTGAAAATCACTAGCTGTTAGGGAAATGCACATCAAAACTACAGTGAGATACCATCTTACTCCCATAAGACTGGTAGCTATCAAAATAACAGACTACAAGTGCTGAAGAGAATGTCAAAGAATGGAAACACTCATCCACTGCTGGTGGGAATACAGAAGGATTCATCCATTCTGGAGGAGAGTTCGGCAGTTTCTCAAAACTAGCTATGGATTTGCTATATGACCCAGCCTTTCCTCTGCTGGGTATATACACAGTAGAACTGAAAACAAGGGGAAAAAAACGATATATGCACACTAAGGTTCATAGCAGCACTATTCACTATTGCTAAAAGTTGGAATCAACCCAAATGCCCATCAACAGATGAATGGATAAATAAAATGTGGTATATAGATACTATTGAATATACTTAGCTATAAGAAGGAATTCAGTATAAACACATGAGATAACATGGATGAACCTTGAGGACCTTATGTTGACTGATTCAACCCAGGCATTGAAGGATGAATATTACATGACCTTTCTGATATTAAATAAGTTATTCAAGCTGTCTCAGAGAGCTAGTGACTGGATGATACACTTAAAGGAAGTTGGGGGGAGAGGAAGATTGTGAGCTGACACCTACATGGATGAAATATATAATAAGCTGTAGGCAAGTATTTGTAAAGGGAAGAGATAAAATGGGGGCATACACATAACTTTGGGTGTGGCTTTGTGGGCTTGAGGGGGGCTAGGGATGGGAGGAAGGGTCAGATGGCCCAAGATATTGGGGGGAGTGTGGGGGGAACATTTGAACATAGGAGATTGTCTGGTATGTGTTTGAAACTATAATGTTGAGAAAACTCTTTAGAATATATAATAAGGTTATCTGTTTAAGATGCCTAAGGGGGTAATCTGACAGAGGGCAGGGTTCCTAGAATGTGTGAGTGTTCATTTTGTCATATTGGGTTATATCATAGGATGGAGACCCTCACAATGAGAATGAAGGTATATCCAAATCCTGGGCAAGACTGATGTTCTCGAAACAGGGGTAATTATATCTTTTGAAAGAATTGGTCGCTCCCAATCGGTTAGAGCAGTCTAATATGTTAAGCACTCAACATTGTTGCAAATATTTGTGAATATGATCCTTCAAGTAATGAAGATTGATTTTCAGTGTGGGCCCTAAGGGGAGGAGGAGTGAGGTATTGAGTAGACAGAATCAGTGTAAATGTGGGGCAATGGACATGTTCCACAAGATCATGCAATGATCGATATAGGACATGTTAAATCACACTAAAAATGCATAAAAGTTTATACGCTAAAATGTAAAGCACAATGTAAAACAAGAGATAACTAAAAATTTAGGAAATTGTATACTATAAAATATAAACATAAAGTAAACTCAAATAGAACCATGTTTTTTTGGGGGGGGAGCTGAATTTCATTTTTTATTGATATTTTGCATCCATTAAATATATAGACACGTGACTGGTTGTTTTATTTTACTAGCAAGCTTTTTGGTTTTTACATTTCCTTTTTTTAAAATTCTACTCAATTTATTCACTTTTTAAAAAAATTACATTCAAAAAATATGAGGTCCCCATTCACCCCCACCATCCCCCCAATACCCCCACAGTAACACTCTCCCCCATCATCATGACACATCCGTTGCATCTGGTGAGTACATCTCTGGGCATCGCTACACCCCATGGCCTGTGGTCCACACCATAGCCCACATTCTCTGGAACCATGTTTGAAAGCTATTGTTTCAATATCTGTACATCTGCTGCAGCAAATATAATATGAACATGTAAAAAGATCATTGCTGGTGATGGGACAAAGTGTTTGATGTTGGATAGGTTGGAGTATCCTATATTGTATACGTGAATTACTTGATCTAAAAGTTTTGTGTAGAGAAACTTTATAATTACAAGGGGAAAAATGGATGTAGACACTGAAGAAGAAATGAAAGAAATTGCCTTGCCACTGTACCTACAGTATAACACCTATTGCAGTGATGAAAGGCAAACTGTCAAAAACGAAGCTCTTTCATTTTGTCATTTTTACACCCTATTTATTTTTCCTCTATTTAATTTTTATAAATTAATATATATATACTATATCTAACCTTTAATTTCATCACTATATTACATTTTACTATTCATGAAACTTGACATTATATTAGGCTTCATTTTTGAAGAAGTTTAAACCACAAGAGTTTCAACTATGATAGGGGAGGACCACTGGTATGGGGTGTTATTGATGGGTGGCACATTGGTGGGAGGGAGTTCTCCAGGGGGACATAAATATATATGGATATTTTAATAGTAGTTACAGTTTAAAGTGTCAACTGAGTGAGTGCTGAGATCCTAGCCAGTTGATTTATATCACATTCCCCAATGGAGCAGCAACAATCCCCCAAGTGCAATGACAAAGTCTAATAAAGAAGGATTGTCTAACAATGAGCCCTTGGTACTGGTGACTATGCTAATGAGTCTGTATGCCTGAAATACCTCCTGAGAGCTTCCATGTTACTCAAATGTGGCCACTCTCTACAAGAAACTTATCATGTAAATGTATTACCTTCCCCCCATTGTGGAACATAAATCCCGGGGATGAGTCTCCCTGGTGATGAGGGATTACTATCGAGCACCAGTTGATGATGTAACTAGAAAAAGACCTTGAATAAAAGCGTCCACTCAGACAAGCCGAATATCTCAGCCTACATGTAATATCAGCTGTAAAAAACTGCTTTTAGAGTTTGAATAAAAGGGAGAAATGGAAAGGACAAATCACTTTATATGGTTATAAGTCTCCAAAAAAAGAGTTGGGAGGTCATCAGTGGGGTCACACTTATGCACACCTCAGCAGTGGCCCAGACACAACCAAAGTAAATACAACCCTAGGTACTTGTTCTCCTGAGGACTAGAGAGACCCACAGGTTCTATGGTCATGGCAGATTGCTCTGGAGTTCACTGTTCTGTCAGTTGGCCCTACTTTGGAGTTTGTGTTCCTGATTGTGATGGAGCTGGATTCAGATATGACCTTTCTACACATGCCTCTTCTGTCACTTTTACTGGACCTGTGGTTGGCCCTGGGATTGTTGTACACTCAGGTGACCTGAATCTCTGGGCTGTCCATGTGACAATGAGGCCCTGAGCCTCAGCAGATTTGCAACTCCTAACCCTTGGATTATTGGACTTATCCTGGCCAGCTTACAGGGAGTTTAAGAAGGTCAACCTTCTTACATGATATAGCAATCAGTTGATATCATTTCATGTGTAGCAAATGACACACCACATTGTCATGTGTTAATGGAGGGGTGTTGTTTGGGAGTTCTGTACATATGCATGATTGTTTTGTATGTTTACATCTTTTGTCATAAAAATATGTTAAAAATATTAATAGGATGGGTTGGGGGAAATGCACACCAAATGTAAGATAAGGATTATGGTTAGTAGAAAGATTTTGACAATATTCTTTCATAATTTGTAACAAACATTTCATGACAATGCAAGGTGTTGGTGGAGGGTGATGTATGTGATGTATGTATGATGTTATGTATGTTTGCTTTGTAAGTTCACAACTTTTACTATACACTTAATTGTTTATGTATGCTCATATATAAATGATATAAAGTTAATAATATGATTGTTTGGGGGAAAATACTTTGTATAGAAGTAATATTTTGACAATGCTCTTTAATCATTAATTAAAAAGGTTTAAAAACAATGCACGTTATTAGTGGTAGGGTGAGTAGGCTCTTAAATATGTTTGTTTTGTAAGTTCACAACTATTATTATACAATTATAGTTTATGTATGTTTATGTACGAGATGTATAATTCATTAATTTTTTTAAATTGAAAAAAATAAAGAGAAAAAAGGGGATTATCTACAATTAAATAGGAATCTGAATATGGAGAATTATGTAAAATGAAAAAGGACAGAGTGATGAGGAGAGAGTGAAAGAGATAAGAATTGGCAAAAAGAGAATAAGTTAATAAAAGAGATAAAACAGACTAGAAGAGTTAAAAATAAAAAGCCAGAAAAATTCAGGAGTTAACAAACAGTTGGAATGTAAGAGGAACAACAGAAATTGGAAGATACATAAATGAAGAAAAGAAAAGAGATAGTATTGGTAGTCAAAATCAGTATACGCAGAAAAGAGGAAAACAAGGAAGAAGCCACAGGATGGAGGAATACAATATGGATTACAGTGGACTCACTGATATTCTATTCATGAACTATTGCGGTTAGTAATCGAAGAAAATGTGGCATCGGTGTGGAAAAAGTGGCCATAGTGGCTGCTGGGTGTGGGGAATGGGAGGGAGAGATGAGATGTGGAGGCATTTTCGGGACTTGGAGTTGTCCTGGGTGGTGCTGCAGGGACAATTACCAGACATTGTATGTCCTCATGGCCTGCTGGATGGAACGTGGGAGAGTGTAGGCTATGATGTGGACCATTGACCATGAGGTTCAGCGATGCTCAGAGATGTACTCACCAAATGCAATGAATGTGTCATGATGATGGAGGAGAAAGTTACTATGGGGGGATTAGTGGGGTGAGGGGGGTGGGGGGTACATGGGGACCTCATATTTTTTTAATGTAATATTAAAATAAATGAATAAAAAATAAAAAGAAAAAAAGGAAGAAGACACACAGCAAACAAGAAACAACTCAGAAGCACTGCACCTAATTTTTTAAAAAGGGATGATAAAAGGGAAGAAAGACAAGAAAATAGAAAAAAACCCACAAACCCAAAAGAAAATAGCCAACCAAACACTAAGGAAAATGGAATTCCCACTTAAGTCTCTGTGGATCTTCTCAGGCTGCTGGTGTTTATCATTCAATTACCCTACATCCTTCCCACTGCAGATTTTGAAGTGCAGTTTTGTGAATAAACTAAGTTAAATTATGAAACAAAATTAATTGTTTTTTTAGGAAAAATAAGATACCCAAGAGAAGCTAATTCAAGAATATTGGCTATGTTTTCCCTGTCCTAAAGTATTAGGTAAATGTTTACTATCCCAGTGGGTTACTACTCTAGGAGGTGCTGGGAATCAAAGTAGAGACCTTGCATATTCAAGGCAAAAACTCCTCCACTGGGGTAAACTTTCCTTTGGAAACCTATAGAGTCCCATTCCCTTGAGCAGAATTGACTCTTGGCAATTGGATAAATTCCTGCTGATTAGGAATCTGTCCTTCCCCTTTTATACTTATTGCTTTCTCTCCCAGAGAAGCAGGACACAATAGCCTCTGTGAGAATTCCCACTTGAAATTCAAATTATACCCTGGTGACTTAACTCACCACAGAAAAAAAATTACTCTCAACCTCTTTGAGATCACCCACTACTCATGACCACCCAATCCTTGCAGGGATCCCTAAATAGGCTCTTGGAAGTTTATTAATTCCTTCCTTCTGCCTGCCTCACTTAGGGGAGTTGCACAAGATTAGGTAATTGCCTGAATCTCCATTCTCACAGGCCAATTTTCCCTCTCCCAGGGTGGTTCGTTAAATCAGGCTGCCTCAGCAGATTTGCCTCTCCCCTCTTCCCAGGGTCTCCTTGATCCAGCTGTTATGCTCCCCAAAACTCAAAAAAGGGGCTCCAGGACTTGAATCTCTGCACTGGCCATGAGCCAGCTGGGCCCTGAACCTCAGTAGACTTGCAACTTCTACTCTCCAATACGTTGGACTTACCCAGGTCAGCTAACAGGGAGGTGAAGATGGTCAACCACCACACCACTGAATCGAGAGTGTCTATAACTGCAAGCAGGAGAAATGCATACATCAACCATGTGGGATCTAAGCCCCCTGTCCATATAGAGGTGGAGTGGACATGACTAACCCCGGGTTCAAAGTATGGAGGAATAAAATATGGATTAGACTGAACTGCCTGGTATTCTACTATAGAACTATTGTGACTAGTAATGGAAGAAACTATAGCACTGATCTGGAGAATTGGCCACGATAGTTGTTGAGGGCAGGGAAAGGGAAGAAGAGATGAGATTTGGGGGCATTTTGGGGACTTGGAGTTGTCCTAAATGGTATTGTAGGGATAGATTCTGGACATTATATATCCTACCATAACCCACTGATTATACTGGGGGAGAGTGTAAACTACAATGTAAACTATAATTCATGTGGTACAGCAGTGCTCTAAAAGGTATTCACCAAATGCAATGAATGTGCCAAACTGATAAAAGAGGTTGTTGATGTGGAATGAGCATGTCGGTGAGAGGTGGAGTATGTGAGAACCTCATATTTTTAATGTAATTTTTTTGTAATCTATGTATCTTTAAAAAAAGACAATTTAATTAAAAACATAATAAAGTAATAAAAAAAATAAGGGCTCCAGGCAACTGACCATTTATAGGGAAAATTCCTCTCTACCCCTCATCAGAACTCTCCCAATCTTGGAGTATGCCTCCGCCAACTAAGTGAACAGTGAGATTTGGGGATTGCCCTGGCTTCCTGCCCTGAGGGTGGGGCTTAGCCACCCTGCAGATCCAGCCTCAAGTGCCAGAAACTCAGTTGTACCTTGAACAATTCAATCATTTTGTCATGGTCTCTGCAGATTAAAACACAAATTCTTTGTTCCCAAAATGCCACCATGATACACCTATTCTTCCTTCTTCCTCCTCACAGAACTTCTGGTGGCCACTGTCTTCTTATCAATGATACAATTTCTTCCATTGCTAGAATAATGTCTATTATAGAATAATAATAAAGTAATAATAAATCTACTTGAATGCATTGTTCATTCCCCAATCATGATTATTTTGGGATGATGATGTCCATTCTGTTTCTGATTGAGAGAGAGGGCACATATACCGTGGAACAGATGGATGGAACTATCTTGCTTGCACTTTTATGTACTCTCTGGTTTTTGGTAAGGCATTGTTCATCATTATTTACTTAGTTGTCCTGGGTGAGTCCAATGAAATGGAGAGTAGGTGTTGCAATTCTGCTTAGATACAGGGCTCAACTGGCATATGAAGAGACCAAAGATTAAAGTCTCTGGGACCTACAATTAACAATTATAGAGCTAATTACAGGTTTATGTTAATAGGTATAGAAGAACCATGTGTAGGAAATTATGAGTCTAACTCTGATAAATTTGGGAGCTTATATTCCAATGTAAGGCCCACTGAGAAGGTGCTGCATTCCTGCAATGCTTAGTGTCTAAATGTATCCGGAACCCTCAGAAACACCACTGTTTGAGACACTGTTTATTGTGGCTGTCAATGAGATCCTGCTCAGGCATGCATAAACATAACTTGCTGAATAACCTTCTGACTAACTTTGAAATATCTTAGCTATAAAATTCTCATTTGTATTTAATATTTCCCCCTTTTGGTCAAGGTGCTTTTCCAGAGGCATCACTACCTAGTGTTCAGTAATAATCCCTCAGTGCTAGGATGGCTCATCCCCTGGAGTCAAGTCCATGCCATGGGGAAGTTAGTGCATTTATATGCTGAGATTGGTAGAGAGAGGCCATATTTTAGCTAAAAGGAGGATTTCAGGAGGTAAGTCTTAGGCAATAAACATACTTGAATAGGTTTAATTTCACATGGAAAGGTTCATGAGTACAATCATCAATATCAAGGGACTGGTGTAATGGTTGGTCCTCCTTTGCTAAACACTGCCTATGTACATGGGAGATTCTTGCTGCTGCATTAGAGAATGTAGCAGGACACCCCGGAATGGGAATTCAATATATATTCAATTATTGTGTGCACCCCATCCTACTGAAACAACGCCCCGTGAACACTTGAAAATATTCATCTCTTAGAAGCACGTCCCAGGTACACCCTTTTGCACATGCACTCCATCATTGACATACAACACCAGTGATCCTCCCCCGACACAGTTTTGATCCTTCTGCAATCCAAAACCTCCCAAAAACAAAATAAAAAGTAACCAAGTAAAATTAATAAGAAAATATACTAATAATAAAATTAACAAATGAAATACAAGAATAAAAATTATAGGAAAAATTTATTTACTTTTTCATTACTCTATGACCTGTTGTCTTTTATGTACAGTGACAATTTCTTCCATATCTTTCCCCAGTGTATTATTTTTTATGTATTTTCAAAGAACCATTAGGTTACAGAAAAGTCACAATGAAAATATAGGGGATTCCCATATACCTAATGCCCTTCCCCTCTGCCACTTTCCACTATTAATAACACTTACATGTGGGGTACATTTATTAAAATCATTGTACAAATACTGAAGCATTGCTACTAACCATGTTCAATGGTTTCCATTATGGCTTACATTTTGCACTATATGCTTATATATGTTTTGCCAAAATTTACAATGTCCTGTATCCCTTAATGCAAGATCATGCAAAATAATTCCAAAGTCCTAAAAATGTTCCATCTGTTTTATTTTTCCCTTCCCCTTGCCTAAAAACAAATGGTAAGAACTAATTTTCAATTTTTGAAGACTAAGGTTTATAGTTACATTCAATAGTATTGAGGGCTTGACATGCTGGTATGTTTTCTTTTTTAAAAATATTATTATTTTTTAAAGACACATAGATCATACAAAATGTTACATTAAAAATATAAGACCATTTTCCATGTGGTGCAGCAGTGTTCCAAATGTATTCACCAAATGCAATGAAAGTGCCATGACATTGAAAGAATTTGTTGATATGGGAAGAGTGGGGTGAGGGGTGGGGGTATATGGGAATCTCTTCTATTTTTTTAATGTAACATTAAAAAAATAGAGAAAAAATATATGAGTTCCCATATAACCCAAACCCTACAACCCCCACATTTCCCACATTGATAACTTCTTTCATCAGCTTGGTGCATTCATTGCATTTCATGAGTACATTTTGGAGCACTGTTACAAAGTACAGATTATAATTTATATTATAGTATACATGCTTTCCACATTCATATAGTGGGTTATGGCAGGATATATAATGTTCTGCATCTCTCCTTGCGATATCATTGAGGACTTCTCTAAGACCCTAAAAGGCCA
The DNA here is from genome assembly GCF_030445035.2 of Dasypus novemcinctus. Taxonomy (NCBI): domain Eukaryota; kingdom Metazoa; phylum Chordata; class Mammalia; order Cingulata; family Dasypodidae; genus Dasypus; species Dasypus novemcinctus. Next base: position 92,253,996 of record NC_080704.1, on the reverse strand, counting down.
CAAAATCACACCTCTTTTTCCCTCTCCTTGCCCTCAGCAACTCCTGTGGCTACTGGCTCCACATCAATGATGCAAATTCTTCTATTGATAAAGACACAATAATTCTACTATAGAATACCAGTAAATCCAGTCTAATATATTTCATTCCTCCATCCTGAGAACCCTGGGATGGCAATGCCCACTCTGCCACTAACTTGAGAGGGGTTTAGATGCCCCACTGCTGGTGGGTGGAATTCTCCTAGTTGCAGTTGTCGACTCTCTCGGTTCCCTGGTGTGGTTGTTGACCATTCCCACCTCCCTGTTAGCTGACCTAGGCAAGTCCAATGAACCAGAGAGTAGGTGCTGTAACTATACTAAGGCTCAGGGCCCAGTTGGCACACAGTCAGTCCAGAGATTCAAGTCTCTTGAGTATACCCCAACCCAAGCACCTACCACATGTTCATTAAAAGTGATGGAAGAAGCATGTGTAGAGAAGTCACAGCTGAGTCCAACTTAATCACACTGAGGATCACAAATTCAAAAGTAGAGCTCACTGGCAAGGCAATGAACTTCAGAGCCATCTGTCATGACCATAGGACCTGGGTGTCTCTGTAGTCCTCAGGAGCACCACTATTTGGAGTTGTATCTACTTTGACTGTCTCTGAAATTCTGCTGACCCATGCATAAGAGCAACCCCTCTTTTGACCGCCCAACTCACTTTAAAGTCTTTTAGCCATGTAAACTCATTTTTCTTAACTATTTCTCTCTTTTATTCAATGTCTTTTTCTAGTTGCATTACCAGTTGGTGCTTGGGAGAAAACCTTCAGTGCAAGGGAGGCTCATCCCTGGAAGTCATGTCCCATGCTGAGGGGAATGTAATGCACTTACATGCTGAGTTTGGCTTAAAGAGTGGCCACATTTGAGCAACATGGAGGCTCTCAGGAGGTAACTTTTAGGCACACTGCAGCTCTAGGCCTAGATGAAATTTCAGGCACACAGACTCATAAGCATAATTATCAGTATCAAGTGTCCATCATTGGCCCATTCTTCTTAACTGGTATTCATCCTTGTATTTGGGGGATTGTGCTGCTCAATTGGGCAGTGTAACAAAGGTTCCCAGAATAAGAACTCAGCATTCCTTCAGGGTTGTATGAAACTCTACCCCCAAGTCAATACCCAATGAACATCTGAATGTATTTATATATCCTATATGCTATCCCTGAAGAAATCCCTCTGACATTTGCCTCCCCCACTAATGATACCTCACTTCAGTGGTCCTCCCCTACCATAGTTGAACCCCTCTGAGATCCAAAATTTCTTAAAAAATGAAGCCTAATATATTGCCAAATTCAATTAGTAGGAAAAGGAAGTAGTACTGATAGGTTTAAAGATTAGAAACAGAATACATAAAATTTAGAAAACTAAAATAACGTGAAAAAATAAATCAGAGTATTACAAAATGAAAAAATCAGAATTTTTAAAAACATTTTGCTTTTCATCACTGTAATAGGTGTTGCCCTAAGATCCAGCCATTGTGGAGGACAGTTTTGTGATTCCTCAAAAATCTAACTATTGTTACGATATGACTGAGTAATTCCCTGCTGGGTATATTCCCAGAAGAACTGAAACCAAGGACAGGAGCCATTACCCAACACATGCACACTGATGTTCACAGAAACATTTTTCACTATTGCCCAAAGCTGGAATGAACCCAAATGCCCATCAGCAGAAGAATGGATAAACAAAATGTGGAATATACATACAATAAAATACTACTCAGCTGTAAGAAGCAATATAGTACTAACACATGGGATATCATGGATGAATCTTGAGGACCTTATGTTGAATGAAGCAAGCAAGGCATTGAAGGACAAATACTGCATGACCTCTCTGATATGAATGAAGCAAATCAAGTTGTCTCAAAAGGTTATAAACTGGAGTATAAGTTACAGGAAATTGGGGGGGGGGGTGGGGAGAGGAAGGTTTTGAGCCAATACCCACAATGGCAAAATCTATGATAAAGAGGAAGTGAGTAGTTGTGCAGTGAAGGGATAAGATCAGGGCATAGGAATACTACTTGGTTGGGCTTTGCAGGTGTGAGGGGGGCTAGGGTTTAGAAGATGGGTCAGATGGTCTAAGAAATTGGGAGAGGTTTGGGGAGAACAAGTAAACATGGGAGATTATTGGGTATGAGGTTCAAACTATAATGTTGAGAAAACTCTTTAGAAAATGCAATAAGGAATGTTTACTGGTATAAGAGGTTTGACAGGGGGCATTTGGCACAGGGTGCACCTGGGGCAGGCTTTTAGGGAGTGTGTGAGTGGTCATCATGTTATAGTGTGTTATATCAGTGAGTGGAGGCCCATACAATGAGAGGGAAGGTGTTATAACCCCATGCTTGGGAGGCCTGATATTTTCAAACAGTGGGGAGGGTGTCTCTAGAGATCATGGCTGGCTCCCAAAAGGACAGGACAGACTAGTTGTCAAGCAGTCATCATTGTTGCAAATATCTGTGAATTTTGTCCTTCAAGCAGTGAAGCCCGATTTTCACTGTGGGCCCCAAGGGGAGGGGGAGAGAGGACTAGAATAGTTGGAAGTTGGGGTAACTGTGGGGCAAAAGAAGTGTTCAGAATAATACTTGCAATGATGGGTATAGCCTATGTCAAATATCACCAAAATTTTTAATGGATTATAGACTAAAGTATAAATCACAATGCAAATCAAAATGTAAAGAAAAATTTATAAAAGTGTAAATATTCTAAAATATAAACCATAACGAACCATGATTCATAGCTATGTTACAATATGTGTACATCAGTTGCAGCAAATGTAACATCCACATTTAAAATGTTCATTGTTGGAGAAGGGGGGAAAGGGTTTGATGTTGGGTATAAGGGAGTTTCCTATATTCTATAAGTGACTTTACTGTTAAACTATTTTGAAACATAATTTTTAAAAAAAGGATGTAGACACTGAGGAAGAAATGGAAGAGATTGCCTTGCCACTGTTTTCTTTAATTAGGCACTGCCTATGTTCTTAAGAATTTCTTGTTTCTGTAATTGAGAATATAGCAGTATTGCCCAGGATGGTAGTTGAATATTTTCTTGTTTATAATGTACGTATGCACTCACTGAGTTAGAACACTATGACAAGATGAACACTTTCATATTCCATACTGGCATGATCCAGCTGCACTGTATTCCACATATTCCCCCAACTCTGATGCCATATACCAGTAACCCTCCCCTGACATACTTGCAAAAGAATATTCCCACCGTAGTAGTTTGACCTACAGACCTGAAAATCCCCAGAGTTCACCTGCTACTTTCTGCAACACTCCCCCTAGTTCCATGAAAATTCCAACCCCTCACCTTACTCCCCCTCACATTCCTGTAGCATAGAATCTAATCGCATCACTGCATCCCTGTCACCCCCATCCACTGCACATTCACACTCTTCCAACTTATCATAAATTTTGCCCATACTGTGAATTGGCTTACCACCCTCTACTCCATTAGACTATCTTCCAGATTTAGCTCTGTGAGTCTTCTCAATTTGCTTAAGTCATATCAGTGAGGCCATGTAATGTTTGTCCTGTAGAGACTGGTTTACTCCACTCAACATAAGGTGTCACAGATTAATCCAAGTTGTCTCATATGTCAATACTTCATTTCTTCTTACGAATGATTAATATTCCATTTTGCATATATACCACAATATGCTTATCCATTCATCTGTTGACGAACACTTGGGTTGCAGTAGTGAATAATGCAGCTATGTAAATTGGTGTGCATATTCTGTACATGTCCCTGCTGTCAATTCTTCTGGTTATATGCCCAGAAATGGACATTTGCTGGATCATATGGCAGTTGTATAGTTAGCATCCTGAGGAAAAAACAAACAGGCCTCTACTATGGCTGCACAATTCTACATTCCCTCAAGCAGTAGATAAGTATTCCCTCTCCTCTACATCTTCTCCAACACTTGTAGCACTCTGTAATTTTTTTAATATCAACCAGTCTAATAGGTGTAAGATGATATCTCATTGTAATTTTCATTTATATTTCCCTAATAACTACTGAAGTTGAGCATCTTTTCATGTACTTTTTAGCTATTTATATTTCTTCTTTGGAGAAGTGTCTAGCAAATCTCTCGCCTATTTTAAAATGGGTCATTAGTTATATTGTTTTTGAGATATAGAGATTCATTATATATACTGAACATGATAAAATGACTTTTATCAGATAGATTGATACCAAATATTTTCTCCTATTTGTAAGCTACCTCTTCACTTTCTTAACACACTACCTGGAAATGCAAATTTTTTAAATTTTGAAGATGTTCCATTCATCTATTTTTTATTGCTCATATTTGGGTGTAAAGTTTATGATACAATTTTATATTTCAAGTTTTCTTATATGCTTCCCTACATTATCTTCTATGAGCTTTATGGTCTTGGCTCTTATATGGAGATTTTTTTTCTTTTATAATTTATTATCTTTTTTTAAAGATACATAGATCAGACACAATATTACAGTAAAAGTATAAGATGATACCATAGACCCCATTCCTCACACCTGCCACTCCTCCCATATCAACAAATTCTTTCATTAGTGTGGTACATTCATTGCAATTGATGAATACATTTTGGAGTACTGCTACACTACATGGGTTATAGTTTACCTTGTAGTTTACACTCTCTCCCATTCCATTCAGTGGGTTATGGCAGGATATATAATGTCCTGCATATGTTCTTGCAATATCATTCAGGACAACTCAAAGTCCCCAAAATTCCCCAATTCACAACACTTTTTCTATCTCCCTGCCTTCAGCAACTCCAGAAAATGCCTTCACATCAATCATATATTTTTTTGCATTGCTAGTGTTACAGACATTCTATAGTAGAATATCAGTAAGTCCACTCTAATCCATATTTTATTCCTTCATCCTGAGGACCCAGAGATGCTGCGGCTCACTCCCCCTCTAAATGGAGAGGGGAGCTTAGATTCCACATGAACTATGGATGGGATTCTCTTGCTTGCAGTTGTAGACTCTTTCGGTTCCTTGGTGTGCTTATTGATCATCCTCACCTCCCTATTAGCTGACCTGAGTAAATCCAATAAACTGGAGTCTAGGTGTTACAACTCTGCTAAAGCTCAGGGTGCTGTTGACACATGGACAGTTCAGAGATTCGAGTTTCCTGAGCATACACCAACCCCTGTACCATCCACAGGTTCAGTAAAAAGTGACAGAAGAGGCATGTGTAGAGAAGTCAAACTTAAATCCAACTCCATCACACTCAGGAGCACAAATTGCAAAGTAGGGCCCACTGGCAAGGCACTGAGTTAATTTTTGCATAGAATGTGAGCTGGAGATCCTCTCTTATTCTTTTGACTATGGTTACTCAGTTCTCCAAGAACCATTATCAAGTTGCCATTCTTTCCCAGTTGATTGGACTTGGAGGCCTTCTTGAATATCATTTGGTTGTATATGTAAGGATCTGTATCAGAACTTTCAATTCTGTTCCATTTGTCAGTATGTCTATCCTTGAGCCAATGCCATGCAACTTTGACCATTGTACCTTTGTAAGATCTTTAAAGTCAGGTAGCATGATTCCCTCAATTTAATTTTTTATTTTCAATATGTATTTGGCTATTTGGTGGACTGGGGGAGAGTGTAAACTACAATGTAAGCTATAATCCATATGGAGCGGCAGTGCTCCAAAATGTGTTCTCCAAGTGCAATGAATGTCCCATGAGGATAAAAGAGGTTGTTGATGTATGAGGAGTGGAGGGATGGGTGTGTGGGGTATATGGGGACCTCTTATATTTTTTGACTATAACATTTTAAAAAATAGAGAAAAAAAGCATTATTTTATAAAGTTATTAAAGACACACTGTAATGGAAAATGTTTGCTCCAAAATAAACAGTGACACTAAAAGAGGAAATTCAGTCTGTTACTTACTTTCAGCATTTTGACATTGTCATAGTAATAATTTTATTTAAGCCATGTTGACTTCATTAATAGCAGTGGCACTTGCTAATGGATAAAGATTGCTTAAATCTGATGGTAAAATATTATCATTTGTGGCTCAAAAAATCATCCTATGTAATAGTATTTACCCCCAAAATAATGTAAATATTGATTTGTTCATCAAACAGTAGCCTATTTAGTATTCAGTTATAGCTCAATTGCAAGATTTATAATTAGAGATTTTTAAAATGAAATTGGCAAATGATTAAAGAAAGGTTTTGTCTACTGAATCTTCCTTACTGACTCAATAATGATGACCAGTGAAGGGTTTGGTGTATTTCAGGTGAAAATGCCATGTGCTCCTGCCACAATTCTGTGTCAAATGGAGATCAGTATTGTGGTTCAGGGTTCCAAATATGGTTTGACTTGAAAAAGAGATGTTCCAAACTTCTTAAATTTGTTAGATCATTCATGGGGAGAATAAAATTTATTCTAAACTTTAAATATCATGAAAATGATTTCAATTTCAATGAAATTCCAAAAGCATAAGTAAATAACTTACACTACATCAAACTTTTAACAAAATGCAGATCCATATTACTTTAATTGAAATGTTTGTGGCCAGGTAATTGATTTTGTAATGAAGATAATTTTTCAATTTAAGAAATCTAACAAAGACTGTATCATATATTACTTTGTTCTTCCACTGAAGCATGAGACAGGATGACATAATCAAAAATCATTAATATTTCTCTATACAAATATATGTATAATATTAAAAAAACTAACATTAGTTCATTCAGATTTGCTTCAAAATGGGATTTGTGCCAAACATATTAGAAACAAACAAAAAATAAAAGCTCCTGGGTGTCAGAACTTTTTGGATTTTGGAATTGAGAATGAAGTGTTGTTGAGTACCTTTATATAGTTTATTAATTGAATCATTACTTGCACCCCACTTTTCTGCCAACTCCCTCATTCATCCTGCTTATTTTTCCCTCAGGGAAAGAAAGAAATGAAGGAGAGAGGGTAGAAGAAAGATCAGGACTCCACATGATATAGCACATTCTCAAGATTTAAACTATGAAGGGCAATGCAAAATATATTTTTACCAATACGGTTAACATTTTTGTAGGTTTTCCTTTCCACATTGTACTAGTCTGCCAAAGGCACGCTGATGCAAACTACCAGAAATCTGCTGGCTTTAGTAAAGGGTATTTATTTTGGGTAAAAGCTTACAGTCCCAAGGCCAAAGCAAATCCAACACAAGATACCATAAGAGGTAGTTTCTCACCAAAGGCAGCTGCCAATCAAGGCGGTGGATGATCCTTGCTGAGTTTCAGCCTTCCCCTCCCGGCTTCCATTTTCTCTGAGGTTTCATTGACTCAGTTTCATTCTGATCTCAGCTGTAGGCTGGCATAAGACTTGTGTCTCGGGGCTTCCTTTTTTTCCTGGCTTAGGGCTCATTTCTTTCTGGACCTTCTGTATCAGTTTCTGCTGTTCTGTTCTCTTCCCAAGATCAGCTGCAAACTATCAAGTGAATGACTCATCTCACCCTGGGGCCTGAGAATCAAAAAACAAAGAGCTTTCTCTTCCATGTGTCTTCTTGTGTAAGTGTCCATTTTATATCAGACCTATTAAGGGGGCAGGGACTCAAATTGAGTAATGCACTCTGAGATAGTCAAATCTAAAAGCTTACTCTTAACAGGAAATCTAATCAAAGACAGCTCAACTGAATCTAATGTAATCAAAGTTTATCCCTCCCAGAGGAATAGGTTAGTTTACAAACATCTTTTTCTTTTGGGGATTCATAAATAATCTCAAACTATCATGTGCAGATTTATTCTTCTAAATTTTTTCTTCTATACGCACGGCAATAAACAGAGGCTTGGTATGCTTTATGTTGAGATTTTCTGTGAGATACATTCTCAAACATTTGGCACTGCATAAGATACATGTTCTCTATATTTTAAATGACTGGAGATATACAAAAGTGATGAATCAATAGGATTCTTTAAACATATTCTAGAGGATGCTGTGTCTGTCCCACATCATAGGATGAAGCATGTTTGGAACACAACCAGTGCTACCAAAGCTCCATTATTGACCAATGCATAAAAGAGTAAAAAGTGATAGTATCTCTTTCTCTGACCAGCTCAACATGTACTCCTAAATCACCCATTGTGGAATTCGATATATGTATGATCAGCTGTGGACAGAATTATTAAATTAGGGTGCACTGTCTTAGTCAATTCTACCCAGCTTATTTTTAATATACTAACAAACTTTTCACCATAAGAACATTGATTAATACTATGCATACACACTGATTAATGCCTAGTATATCTCTGAACTTCCTATTTAAATGAATTTACATGAAAGAAACATGTATTTTAACATTCGAGGATAATATAGTTAAATAATATATATGAAATAAAGTAATTTGTGATTTAAATATTTATTTTTTCAGCAGAAAAATATTTAATAAATATTATGCAATGAGGTCTCTGCAAGTATAGAGTTGAAATAAATAATTTTTGTAGGCTTATTTTTTCTGATACCAAATAAAGTGAAGTAATATTAGAAATTTTGCATTCCTAGTTGTTTTACTGATAGTACTTTTATGACAATGCACAACTCAACCATTAATAGCCATCCCCATTTGTACAGCCACATGAAGTGAAGAAAGTTTTTCAAAGTACCTCACCTGTATTCCAGTTTCAGCTCTGATATAAGAAAAACTTGGAAGTCATTACTCCTGTCCTTACAAAAAGAAAGAGCTGGATGAACTGAAATGCCAAAGCTTTTTGGAGTCCAACCAGAAAATGGCACATGATATACCACCACCTGTAAATATGGATAGAAAAACACATCCAGAGACGTACAGCAATAAACTTGTGACTACATGTAGGACACTTCCACATGTAATCCACAGTGGATTATGGACTAGTTGAATGTTAAAACTCATGAACAAAGCAGTCTTATGATGGTTTCCACACTTTAATGAGCTTTCATTGTAGGAACCTAATCAGGTTCCCATGAGGAGAACTCAAGAAGCATCCTATCAAGTCCATAACTGGAGGCATGGAAGAGTAACCATTATGAAATACAGCCAGATCCTTAGGTCCATAAAGAAGAATTCTAAAGGACAAACGGTTTTGTCAGAGCTCAAATCTGAAATCTTAAATAGACTGAGGGAAAATAATTTTTCCCCATTTCAGTCCCTTCAAGCCTTCCTCTTCTAAGAGGGGAGTGGGAACATGGTAAAAATGATCAAGGCTTCAAAGAAACAGATTGTGAATAATCCAGCCTGGTAATCAAATGGGAAGAAATGAAAATACCTCTGGAAAAGGGGCAGAAATCCTTGTAAAGGAAAAAATCCTGAAATGCAGATTTACTAAAAGACTGAGAAAATCAGATTATAGAACAATGTACTTCCTAACTCTCTAATACCACAGTAAGATGGTTCCAGGGTCATAATGGTGAATTTGAGCTTAATGAAGTGCAATGCACAGAGGGTCTCTAAGAGTCAGTACGTAGGAAAACCCATAGTAATGAGATGAGACAAATACAAGAATATTGAAGAAATATGAAGCTTCTGGTACTGGTGTCTTCAAGAAACTTTAAACACAGTCCAAACCCAAGCCATATTATCATAAATACACTAAAGGCTTATTTACCTAAGTTCTTATTACCCAGTACAATATATCTGGCTTTCAAATGGAAGTTACAAGGCTTGACAAGTGCATGAAAAAACAGTCTGAGTTTACAAAGAAATCATCAGAATCATATTCAGGTATGAGAGAAATGATGACCTTATCAAACACAGAATTTAAGTAACTATGATTAATATTTTAAATCTTCTAATGGAAAATGTATATGCCATGAAAGGACAGATGATTAAAGTAATCAGAGTTGGAAACTCCAAGAAAGACTCAAAAGCAGGTGCTGGAAATTAAAAAAAAAATACAACAGATATAAAAAATGCATTCAATAAACTTGGCTGAAGAAAGAATCATTGAACTTGAAGATATGTCAACATATGCTTTTTACCTGTAATATAAAAAGAAAAAGGAATGAAAAAGAAAAAAGGACAATTTGGGAAATATCTCAAAATGTATAACATATTGTATTTGGAATATCTGAATGAGAAGAAAGAAAATGGAAAGTAAGAAACATTAACAATAATAACATCATAGGTTTTCCAAAAATTAATGACAGAGAACAAACCACAGATTTGGGAAGCTCAGAGTATACCAAGTGGGATAAATGAGGAAAATAAACTAGACATGCTCTATTAAAATTGAAGAAAACCAAAGCCAAATAAAAATTCTTAAAGAAAGACAAAAAATAAAACTAGGAAAAAATCTTAGCTATAGAGAAACAAGGAAGAAAATTACAAACACCTTCTTTTCAGAAATCAAGCAATCAAGAAGAGAGAGGAGTGAATTATTTTAGTGATGAAAAATCATTTTCCACCTTAATTTATTATCCATTTAATATGTCTTTCAAAGGGAATGAGAAATAGACTTTCTTAGCCAACAAAAAGAGCTGGACTTTATCATTAGAAGACCTGCCCTGCAAAAATATGTAAAAAAAATATTTTCCTTGCTAGAAGGTAAAAGATACAGGTCAGAAATTTGGAACTATGTAAAGAAAGGAAATGCATAAAGAGAAGGAATTGATGGAGGTGAAAAAATATTTGTTTGACTGAGGTCAATAAAATACTTTAGTTTGATTATTAGTACTTGATGGTAATGAAAATTTGCTTAAAGCAATAATAGCAAGAGATTGCAATCAATTATAGCATATGAAAAATTGAAAGAAAAATCAGCAATATCACAAAGTATAAGAAAGAGGAATTTGGAGCACCCTGTTATAAGTCATCTGTACTACACATGAAGTAGTATACTATTATTTAAAGATGAACTTAGATTATTCAAAAATGCATATTGAAATCTCCAAGTAAACAATTAATTTTAAAAGACATAGTTAATAAGTTAAGAGTTAAAATGGAATCAATAGGCAAATCTATATATAAAGAAAGTAAATTAGAGAATGTTAGGGACTAGGGGAATGAGGCAGTTACTCTTTGTGAGTACTGTGCTTCTATATGGGGTGATGAAAAAATATTCTGAAAGGAGAGTGAGTGATGGTGTTTACACAATATTGTTAACATTCTAAAATAAACTGAATTATACAGTTTAAAATGGTTAAAATAGTGAAATTTATATGAAGGAAATATTATTTTCAATAAAGGAAAGTTTTAAAAAAGAAATGAAAAAGCACAAATAAAACTAGAGAGAAGGCAGAAGAAAGCAGGGGGAAAGGGAGCCAAATGCAGCAAACAGAAAACAAAAGGTAGATATTAGTCCATCTATATCAATACTTATTTTAAATTTAAATGACCTAAATAGAATAAGGCAAGTTTTTGAAGCCTATAAAAAATACAGCACTGAACTTTGTGTTTTCTACATTAAATCTGTTTTAAATACAAAGACTCAGGTTAAAAGTAAAGGGGTGGAACTCTAATAAAAGAAAGTGCAAATAAATAAATTAATTGCAAATAAATAAGACTTAAAAGGAATGAACATTATCAGAGTTAAGGATTTGCATTAAGCAATGATAAAAAAGCCAAAATTCTCCAAGAATACATAATCCAAAATGTGCATGCACCTAACAAAAAGCATAAATATGTTATGCAAATCTGAAAAAAACTGCAAAGGTAAATAGAAAAAAACTCTATTAAAATTGGAAATTTCAAAATATTAATTGATAAATAATACACAGAAAATAAGTAAAGATATAGATAACTTAAAGAGCAGTATAAATCACCTTGATCTAATTGATATGTATAGAATACTGCATCCAAAAAGAATAGAGTATATATTCTTGTGAATCTCACATGGCACATTCACCAAGATAGACTACATTCTGTGACATAAATCACTCCTTCAAAATTTTAAAGAATGTCAATCATACAACACATGTTCTCAGAACACACTGGAATAGAACTACAAATCTTTATTAGAAAGACAGCTGTGTGCTATCTTGGACTAATTGGAAATTACAAAATGCATTTCTTAATAGTTCATGGAGAAAGAAGTAGTCTGAAGATAAAGTAAAAATAAATTGGTAGGACAATTATGGTAAGATGAGGGTACAGCAATCAGGACGACCAGGAGAGAGTTTGGTAAATTACAGTAAATAACAGGATATTGAGAGGTGAGGCAAGATGGCATCCAAGTGATTGCACCCACATCATCTCTCTTGCAAAAAAAAAAAAAAAACAGCTGAGTGGGGAAGAATCCTGCCTGAGCGAGCAGTTTTAGGAACCCACAAAGCAGGAGGTTTCTGAACATCGATCTAGAGAGATTGTGAAAAAAAAAGGAGTGCTTGCACAAGGTAAAACCTAAGATTTCTGACACTAGAGAAGGAAGCTGTGGGATGGAAAAACCCTTCCCATAGGGTTGATAACCACAGCATTCCCTGAACACTGCTGGTCACACAGCAGCATTCCTGAGGTCTGGGTTCCCCAAATATATGATCCCCAAGTCCATGTTCCCTGAACCTCATGTTTCCCAAAACCCATATTCCCCATAACCCAAGTTTCCCAAACCTGCATTCCCTAAGCCACATTCTTCCAGCACTCCCCAAACTCTGGAATGTCCCTAGCCCTCTGATCTCAGAAAAACTCCAACAGGGAAATGGTTTTGGTGAGGGGCACAGAGGGTCCTGAAGAATTCAGGTTCAATTTTCTGGACCACCTTTTTTCAAGCTTGGAGGAGCATGCAAACTGGCTTTGGGAGAGGCTGGGAAGAGAGTAGAGGTGAATGTGTGCAGAGTGCCTGATTTACCTAAATACACAGGGATAGGGAAACTTCGTTTGGGAGAAGGTGGAGTCAGAAAATTAACCAATCCTGTGTAGCACACTCAAGGGACAGGGACAGTAGGAATTGCTTTGTAAGCTTCCAAAAGCATATTTAGGGTTCCTGCTAACATGTGGGTTGGGTGTTCTCTCTCAAATAAACTGAGTCATTATTTTCTGTGGTGAGTTGGTTCACCAAGGTTCCATTTGAATCTCCAAGGGGAGCCGTCAAAGAGCATTCCTGATGCCTTGGGAGAGAAGGAAGGAAGGAAGGAAGGAAGGGTGAAGGTTACACTCCTAAGCAGTTTATTCAACTGAAAAGAGGATTTCTTGCTTGAGACCTTTGTGGTCTTTATTGTTGATTTGTTTTCCTGTCTTTCCTTCCTCTTTATCCCACACAGACTTTTTGTTTTCTTTTTTTGAAATTTTTTCCTTTTTTCTTTTTTCAGTTTAGGTGTTGCAAGCAGTATTTCTTACATGCTGTGCTTCCTCATCCTCGATTTCCTCTTTTCAGTGTGTACTGATTGTGGGTACCAACCTAATCCCCTTTCCTTTACATCTTTCTATCTTCCAACATCTATTGTTTCTCTTTCATATCACCACTCTTTGTTTATCACCCAGTATTTCTGAGTTTTCATTTCTAACTTCTCTCTTCTCTTTTCTGTCTTTTCTTCACTTGTTTTTTTTAAATTCTACCCAATTTATTCATTTTTTAAAATGATATTACATTAAAAAATATGAGGTCCTCATTTGCCCCCACCACCCCCACCCGACCACTCCCCCCCCCCAATAACACTCTCCCCCATCATCATGTCACATCCTTTACATCTGGTGAGTACATCTCCGGGCATCGCTGCACCCCATGTCCCGTGTTCCACACCATAGCCCACACTTTCCCACACTACATCCAGTGGGCCATGGGAGGGCATACAACATCTGGCAATTGTCCCTGGGGCACCACCCAGGACAACTCCAAGTCCCGAGAATTCCTCCATATTTCTTCTCTTCCTCCCCTTCCCCGCACCCAGCAGCCACCATGGCCACTTTTTCCACAACAATGCCATATTTTCTGGATTATTAACCACAATAGTTCATGAATAGAATATCATTAAGTCCACACTGATTCTTACTGTATTCCTCCTTCCTGTGGACCTTGGCTTGGTTATGTTCATTCCACATCTATGTCAAGAGGGGGTTTAGATTCCACATGGATATTGGATGCAATCCTCCTGCTTTCAGTTGTGGTCACTCTAGGCTCCATGGTGTAGTGGTTGACATTCTTCAACTCCATGTTAGCTGAGTGGAGTAAGTCCAATAAATCAGAGTGTAGGAGCTGTATTATGTTGAGGTCAGGGCCTGGCTATCATATTGTCAGTCCAGAGATTCACATCCCCTAGATATATCTTAAACCCCAGCACCAACTACAGTTCCAGTAAAGTAGCAGGAAAGGCTTGTGAAAAGAGATCCCATCTCAGTCCAGCTTCATCACGCAGAAACAACAGGTCCAAAGAAGGGCCAACTGACATGGCAGTTAACCCCATCTGCCATGACCATAGAACCTGTGGGTCTCTTTAGCCCTCAAAAGGACCAATACCTGGGGTTGTATCTACTTTATCTGTCTCTGAGACTCTGCTCAGGGTCAAACCTACTGACAACCTCCGGACTCTTTTTTAGAGACTCATAGCCATATAAACTCATTTGTCCTTTCCAATTCTCCCTTAATTTAGGTAAAACAGCATTTTAAACTCCTGTTATTATATGTAGACAGGGATATTCTGCTGGTCCATGTTGAACCTTTTATTCAAGGTCCTTTTCTAGTTGCATCATCAGCTGGTACTTGGTAGTGATCCCTTGGTGCCAGGGAGGCTCATTCCGAGGCATCATGTCCCACGCTGGGGGCAAGGCATTGCATTTACATGCTGAGTTTGGCTTCGAGACTGGCCACATTTGAGTAACACAGAGGCTGTCAGGAGGGAACTCCTAGGCACAGTCCTGCTCTAGGCCTTGTGCTTATTTCAGGTGTATAGGCTCACAAGCATATTCATTAGTATCAGGGGCTCACTGTTGGACCCTCATTTCTTCCTGGTCCTTGCCGTTGCACCCAGAGGTCTGCCGCTGCTCCCCTAGAGACCATGACAGAGCCCCTTCAGCCAGGAACCCAGTAACCCCCATCTGTTGTTTTTAATTGTATATACTATGAGAATATACAAACATTTCCATGCACCCTGGACACATGCCCTGTATAACTCCCTGTCAACCATATGTCCCCTGTTAATAACGTTGCATACCAGTATTCCTTCGCTGACATTGTTGAACAACTCTGTGATCCAAAACTTCCTGAAAAGTGAAGCCCAATATAATGTCAGGTTCCCTTAATAGTAAAATGGAATATAGCAATGAGTTTAAAGGTTAGATATAGAATACATACTGATTTGGAAAAATTCTACATCCTAGCTATTTCTTTTCTTTTTTCCTCATTATTGAGCTTCTCTTCACAAGAGCCATAGATCACAGTAATTCATATATAAAATATACAGTACTCCCACATATCCAATATAAAACCTTTTCCCTTCCACAGGGATAAACTTTTAACTTATTCATATCATATTTACTGAAACTGATGTACAGATATTGAGACAATACCTTTCAAACAAGGTAACATTTGTGTTTACATTGTGGTTTATACTTTAGGCTATACAGTTTTCAAAATTTTTTAGTTATCCTATGTTTTATATTATGGTTTACATTATTAGTCTGTCCTCCGCTATATGTTTTTGGTGTAATATTACATGTTTTATATCCATCCTTGTGTACTCTTGTGAAACTCTTCCCTTGCCCTCACATTTACTCTGGTTTCATCTATTCAATATCTATTTCTCTCTCCCCTTGGGGCCCACAGTGACAGTCAATCTTCATTTCCTGAGGAGCTACATTCAGATATACTGGCAACAGGGCTGAGGGCCTGACCCGCTCAACTGCTCTAATGCCCTGGGAGCCACCATTTCTCTTGAGAGATACAGTTCCCTCTTTTGATGGCATTAGTCCTCCCCAGGTTGTGGGTCTACCTTCACTCTCATTATATGGGTCTATACCCAATGGTATAACCCACTCTGGCAAAATGAACATTCACATATTCCCTAAGAGGCTGTCCTGCATCAGGTTATCCCCTTTGAGTATCTTAAACAAGTAACTTTCCTAATTATATTTTGAAAAGGTTTTCTCAGCATTATACTCGCAACCAACACCTGACAATCTCCTATGTTCGTGTGTTGCCCCACCCTCCCTCCAATTTCTTGGGCAATATTACCCATCTGCCCATCCCTAGCCCACCTCAAACACCCAAAGCCCCACCCAAAGGTAACCCTATGCCCCATTTTATCCCTTCCTTGTACACATATTTACCTTCAACTTATCATAGATTTCACCCATGTAGATGTCAGCTTACATTTTTCCTCTACCACCCGATTTCCTGTAAGCCTATCTTCCAGTCTCTAGCGCTCTGTGGCAGCTTTCTTATTTCACATCATTGAGGTCATGTAGTATTTGTCCTCCAATGACTGGGTTGCTTCACTCAACATAAGGTTCTTAAGATTCATCCATGTTATCACGTGTGTTTGTAGTGCATTTGTTCTTAAAGCCGAGGAGTATTCCATTGTATGTATAAACCACATTTTCTTGATCCACTCATCTGTTGATCGGCATTTGGGTCAATTCCAACTTTTGGCGATAGTGAACAATGCTGCTATGAACATTGGTTTGCATATATTGGTTGGTGTCCTTGTTTGCAGTTCTGCTGGGTATATACACAGCAGTGGAATTGCTGGGTAATATGGCAAATCTATGGTTAGTTTTTTGAGAAACTGCCAAACTGTCCTCCAGAATGTTTGTATCCTTCTGCATTCCCATCAGCAGTGGATGAGTGTTCCCATTTCTGCACATCCTCTCCAGCATTTGTATTCTTCTGTTTTTTTCATAGCTGTCAATCTTATGGGAGTAAGATGATATCTCATTGTAGTTTAGATTTGCATTTCCCTAATAGCTAATGATTTGGAGCATTTTTTCATGTGCTTTTTAGCCATTTGTATTTCTTCTTTGGAGAAGTGTCTGTTTAAATCTTTTTCCCATTTTATAAATGGGTTGTTTATTTTTTTTATTTTCAAGGTATAGGAGTTCTTTATATATGCAAGTTATAAGTCTATTATCGGATATATGTTTGCCAAATATTTTCTCCCATTGTGTAGGTTCCCTTTTTACTTTCTTGACAAACTCCTTTGAGGTGCAGAAGGCTTTAATTTTGAGGAAGTCCCATTTATCTATTTGTTCTTTTGCTGCTCATGCTTTAGGTGTGATATTCATGAAGCCATTTCCTATTACAAGGTCCTGCAGATGTTTCCCTACACTGTTTTCCAAGGTCTTTATAGTTTTGGCTCTTATACTTAGGTCTTTGATCCATCTTGAGTTGATCTTTGTATAAGGTGTGAGATGGTAATCCTCTTTCATTCTTCTACATATGGCTATCCAGTTCTCCAGGCACAATTTGTTGAATAGCCCATTCTCTCCCAGTTGAGAGGGTTTGGTGGCTTTATCAGATATTATATGGCTATATATATGAGGTTCTATATCAGAACTTTCAGTTTGAATCCATTGGTCTGTGTGTCTCTCCTTATGCCAATACCATGCTGTTTTCACTACTGTAGCTTTGTAGTACGTTTTGAAGTCAGGTAGTGTGATTCCTTCAATTTCATTTTTCTTTTTCAATATGTCTTTGGCTATTCAGGGCCTCTTTCCTTTCCAAATAAATTTCTAGTTTATTTTCCTAGTTCCTTAAGAAGGCTGTGTTGATTTTTATTGGGGATTGCATTGAATATGTAGATCAGGTTTGCTAGGATAGACATCTTAATAATATTTAGTCTTCCTATCGTTGAACAGTGAATATTCTTCCATTTATTTAGGTCTTCTTTGGTTTCCTTGAACAGTCTTGTATAGTTATCAGTGTATAAGTTTTTTACATGTTTAGTTAAATTTATTCCTAAGTATTTGAATTTTTTATTTACTATCATGAATGGTATTTGATTCTTGATTTCCTCCTGATCTTGCTCATTATTGGTGTACAGAAATGCTACTGATTTTTGCGCATTGATCTTATAACCTGCGACTTTACTGAACTCATTTATGAGTTCTAGAAGGGTTTTCTATATATAGGATCATGTCATCTGCAAATAATCAAATTTTGACTTCTTCCTTTCCAATTTGAATGCCTTTTGTATCTGTTTTCTGCCTCAGTGCTTGACCAAGTACTTCTAAGACAGTTTTAAATAGAAGGGGAGAGAGTGGGCATCCTTGTCTTGCTCCTGACTTTAAGGTGAATAATTTTATGATTTCTCCATTGTAAACAATGTTGTCTGTGGGTTTTTCATATATACTCTTTATCATGTTCAAAAAATGTCTTGTATTCTGATATTTTGGAGTGTTTTTATCAAGAAAGGGTGCTGTATTTTGTCAAATGCTTTTTCTCATCTATAGATATAATCATGTGATTTTTTCCTTCCATCTCTTTATATGGTGTATTACATTGATTGATTTCATGTTGAACCGTCCTTGCATACCTGGAATGAATCCCACTTGTTCATGGTGTATAATTGGTTTAATGTATTGTTGAATACGATTAGCAAGTATTTTGTTAAGCATTTTTGCATCTAGGTTCATTAGAGAAATTGGTCTGTAATTTTCCTTTCTTGTCATATCTTTGTTTGGTTTTGGTATTAGAGTAATGTGGGAATCAAAGAATGAGATAGGTAATGTTCTTTCTGTTTCAATTTTTTGGAAGAGTTTCAGCAGAATTGGTGTGAGTTCTTTCTGGAATATTTTGTAGATTTCACCTGTGAAGCCATCTAGCCCTGGGCTCTTCTTAGTTGGGAGGTTTTTAATGACTGATTCTATCTCTTTACTCTTGATTGGTTTGTTGAGATCTTCAATTCCTTCTTTCTTGAATATAGGCTTTTTATGTGTTTCTAGGAATTTGTCCATTTCCTCTGAATTGTTGTTTTTGTGGGAATATATTTTTTCAAGGTATCCTCTTATGATAGTTTTTATTTCTGTGAGTTCAGTGGTGATATCTCCTTTTTCATTTCTTATTTTGTGTATTTGCATCTTCTCTCTTTTACTCTTTGTTAGTCTCACTAAAGGAGTCTCAATTTTATTGATCTTCTCAAAAAACCAGCTCTTGCTATTGTTTATCTTTTCAAGTGCTTTCTTATTTTCTATTTCATTCAATTCTGCTCCTATCTTCGTTATTTCCTTCCTTTTTCTTCTGTGGGATTACTTTTTTTTTCTCTAATTCCTCCAACTGTGCAGTTAGTTCTTCAAGTTTTGCTCTTTTTTCTTTTTTGATGTATGAATTTATGGCTATGAATTTCCCTCTCAGTACTGCTTTTGCTACAAAATTTTGGTATATTGTGTTATCATTATCATTTGTTTCAAGGTAGTCATTTATGTCTTTTGAGATTTCCCCTTTGTCCCACTGTTTTTGAAAGAGTATGCTGATAATTTCCAAATCTTTGTGTGAAATCTGGGCCTCTAGCCCTTGCAGATTTCCAGCTTCACTCCACTGTGGTCAGAGATATTATTTTGTATCATTTCAAACTTTCTGAATTCATTAAGTCTTTCTTTGTGGCCTAGCATATGATCTATCTTGGTGAATGATCCAAGTGCACCAGGAAAATGTATATCCGGCTGTGTTTGGTGTAATGATCTGTATATGTCTATTAGATCCAGCTCCTATAATATACTGTTCAATTATTTTCTTTCTTTAGTGATTCTCTTTTGAGATATTCTGTCCTGAGTTGATAGTGGTGTATTAAAATCCCCCACTATAATTGTAGATGCATCTATTCTTTCACTTAGTTTTTCCAGCATTTGCCTCACATATTTAGAGGCACCCTTGTTAGGAGCATAAATATTTATGATTGTTCGTTCTTCTTGACAGACTGTCCCTTTCACTATATGTAGTATGCTTCTTTCTCTCTCACAATTGTTTCACATTTTCTGATATTAATGTAGCTACTTCTGCCTTTTTTTGGTTATTGTTTGCTTGTAAGATTGTTTTCCAACCATTCACTTCCAGCCTCCATGAGTCTCTGGGTCTAAGATGTGTCTCTTGTAGACAGCATATCGATGGGTCATATTTCCTTATCCAATGTCCCAGTCTGAATTTTTTGATAGGTGAGTTTAATCTGTTGACTTTCATTGTTATTACTTTCAAGGAATTATTTGTGTTAGCCATATTTTGATTGGACTAGTGTTTGTCATATTTTGTGTGTTTGTTTGTTTTTTCTTCTCTTTTTGTCATTTTTGTTGCTCTTACACTCTCCTCCAACTCTGTCTGTCCTGTTTTTTCCTTTCTTCCTGCAGGACTCCCTTAAGAATTTCTTGAAGGGGAGGTTTCTTGTTGGCATACTCTTTCAATTTTTGTTTATGTGTAAATAATTTGAACTCTCCATCATTTTTGAATGCTAGTTTATCTGGATAGAGTATTCTTGGTTGGAATTTTTTTTCTTTTAGTTCCTTGACTATATCATACCACTGCCTTCTTGTCTCCATTGTTTCAGATGAGAAATCAGCACTTAATCTTAAGGAGCTTCCCTTATATGTGATGGTTTTCTTTTCTCTTGGTGCTTTTAGAATTTTCTCTTTGTCTTGAGTGTTGGATAATTTGACAAGTGTATGTCTTGGGGTGGGCCTGTTGGGGTTTATGATATTTGGGGTACGTTGCACTTCTTGGATATGTACATCTGTCTCTTTCAGTAGGTTTATGAAGTTTTCAGCCATTATTTCCTGCAACACTCCTTCTGATCCCTTTCCCTTCTCTTCTCCTTCTCTGATGCCTATAATACGTATGTTTATGCGTTTTGAATTGTCATTCAGGTCCTTAAGTCCTAGCTGGATTTTTTCTATCTTTTTATTGATCAATTCTACTATCTGTTTGATTTCAGATGTACTGTCCTCCACATCAGTAATTCTCTCCTCTTCCTCTTCTAATCTGCTGTTATTTGCTGAGAGAGTATTTTTGATTTCTTGAACTGTGGTGTTCCTTCCTATCATATCTGATAACTTTTTGCATATGTCTGCAATTTTCCCTCCAAGTGTTGTCTTCATGTTGTTAACCTCTTCCTTTACTTCATTAAATTTGTCTGTGATATATGTTCTGAGATCTTTAATTGCTTGTGCGAAGTTCTGCTCCCCTTCCTGGTTTTTAGTTTTTCATTGAATTCAGACATGTTTTCCTGATTACTGGTTTGGTTTGTAGATTTTTTTTGCTGTCTGGTCATCATTTCATCTTGACGGGTTTAATCAGTTCTTTAGCTTCTTTGTCTAGTCTTAGGGATCATTTAGCTGTTGTTTTTTTATATGTATTATATCTTCTCTTTGTCACCTTGTTCTTCTTATTCTAATTTCTTATTGTTGGCTGAGTTCACTTTGAAGGAAAATATTGGGGCCAGGGAAAGGCAATTGTGTTAGAAAGGAAAATGTGTAAAATAGTATTGGTAATACATGTTAACAGAGCAACAATATGAGATCTGGGAGGATGGATATTAGATTCATGTAAGTTGTGTAGAGTTACAGCAGTATGTAGAGTAATATAATGAGGTAGTCGACTGAATATCGAAAGAATATGGTATGAATTAATAGGCTAGTGTTTTTGTGAGGGAGGGAAAGAGAAAAGAAAGGCAATAGTTTCAAGAGTGGATAAAAGACAGAAAACAATTCAAAGGTATTCAAAATTAAGAGACAATTTGGGGATCAAAGAAAACTAGGTGGAATATAGGAGAGACAATAGATGATGGAGGATATCAAGATGTGGGGGAAAGGGGATAGTGTAGGTAGCCAAAATCAATTCACACAGAAATGATGTAACGGAGGATGAGGAAACCCATCAAATGTGAGTTGTTCCCTGCAGCACCTATTGCATGATTAAGATAAAATAAAATAAGAAGAAAATGAGGGACAAGAGAAAAGAGAGAAATAATATGGGAGAGAAGAAAGAAAGAAAGAAAAAGGGGGGTAGATAACAAACAGGGAGAGGAACAAGTAATGAAAAGGAGATAAAGAACAGCAAAAGCAGCAACAACAAAAAACCCCTAAATAAATGAAAAAACAGAAAGAACTTAGGGGATACAATGGGAGAAAAGACTAGGAAATAATGCAATATTAGCAACCAGGACCATAAAAAATAAAAAATAAAAATTTATAATTAAAATTAAAAGGAAAAAATTCAGACGTTGAGGGTTAGAACAATGAAGGACCTCCGATGGGCCTCAGGGCATGGTGGATTCAGGGATGGAAAATTTGTGATATTGCAGACTCAAGTGGTGTGAGTCTCTGGGGTGTGGGCCACTACGGTTTAAGGGACACAGACCTGGCAACCTGAAATCTGGTTAACAGGGAGCCTGGGAGCAGCGCAGTGCAACACAGCCTTCAGGGATCCCCGAAGCTGGGTGCCAGCCCTATGGGAGTGGTCATGTCCACAAACTCTGATCTATGTTTCCAAAACCCGCAATTCCCCCTTTCACTAGGGTCTGTTGTGTGGCTGTATCACCAATTCGACTTCTGGACACCTCCCTCCCTGCAAGCCCCCAATACAGCCAGTTGGGGGCACCTCTATTTTTCAGCCAATTTAAGGATGCTGTAGATCCACAGCTAGGCTTAGGGGGCGGGGCTCTAGCCAGAATCACTCTATCAGTGTCCGAAATCAAAACTCCCATGCCTCGCAAAACATTCCCCTAATCGGCTTCCAGCTGCTTCCCACCCTGCAGTCCCCCGAAATAGCCTCCTGCTGACGTCTTTTTGCTGTCAGCGATTTAAGGACAGTGCAGTTCGGCAGCCGGTCTTGGGGATGGGGCTCTAGCCGGAAGTGTTATTATTTGTGTCTGCAATCAAAAATTCCCTGCCTTGCAATAAAACTCCCATCTATCTCCCCAAATCAGTCTGCGAAGTCCTCCTGCCCTGTTAGCCCCCCAATAGCCCATTCAGGGCTTATGAATTCCCCAGTACTGCAGAGCCTCCAGGAATTGGGGCTGTGGTGCCAGTGCCTCAGTTCCACCCACCCCAGGAGGGAGTGTCCCACGCACAGGACCCACCTCCGTGTAAGCGAGCCTCAATTTTTCTTTAACACGAATTTTCTCTATTACCTTCCCACGAAATTGATGTCCAGACACCTCCTGACCTGCAAAATCCCAAAACAGCCTGGTCCTGAAGGATTTCTAATGCTCAAAAAACTGTTTATGAGACCAGCAGAGGCAGCAGCTGGAGCAGCTGGAGCCTGCGCCCTCTCCCACCTGCCCCTTCCTCTCCTTTCCAATTTGAATGCCTTTTATATCTGGTTCTTGCCTCAGTGCTCCAGCAAGTACTTCTAAGACAATGTTAAATAGAAGGGGGAAAATGGGCATCCTTGTCTTGTTCCTAACTTTAAAGGGAAGGATTTTAGGATTTCTCCATTGTAAACAATCTTGGCTGTGGGTTTTTCATACATACTCTTTATCATGTTCAAAAAATTTCCTTGTATTCCAATCTTTTGGAGTGTTTTTATCAAGAAATGGTGCTGTATACTCTCAAATGCTTTTTCTGCATCTATAGATGTAATCATGTCATTTATTTCCTTCAATCTGTTTATATGGTGTATTACATTGATTGATTTTCTTATGTTGAACCATCCTTGCATACCTGGAATAAATCCCACTTGGTCGTGGTGTATAATTCATTTAATGTGTTGTTGAATATGTTTAGCAGGTATTTTGTTAAGTATTTTTGCATCTAGGTTCATTAGAGAAATTGGTCTGTAATTTTCCTTTCTTGTGGTGTCTTTGTTTGGCTTTGGTACTAAGGTAATGTTGGCATCATAGAAGGAGTTAAGCAATGTTCCTTCTGTTTCAATTTTTTGGAAGAGTTTCAGCAGGATTGGTGTTAGTTCTTTCTGGAATGTTTTGTAGAATTCACCTGTGAAGCTGTCTGGCCCTGGACTCTTCTTATTTGGTAGGTTTTTAATGACTGATTCTATCTCTTTACTTGTGATTGGTTAGTTGAGATCATCAATTTCTTCTTTCATCAAAATAGGCTGCTTATGTCTTTCTAGGACTTTGTCCATTTTGACTGAATTGTCATTTTTTTGGAATATAGTTTTTCAAAGTATCCTCTTATGATAGTTTTTATTACTTGTGCGAAGTTCTGCTCTCCTTCCTGGTTTTACATTTGTTCATTGGATTCAGCCATGTTTTCCTGATTACTGGTTTGGTTTGTAGTATTTTGTTGCTGTCTGTTCACCATTTTATCTTGACAGTTTTAATCAGTTCTTTAACTTCTTTGTCTAGTCTTGGGGATTAATTAGCTGTTGTTTTTGCATAAGTGTTATATCTTCTCTTTGTCACTTTGTTCTTCTTATTCTAATTTCTTATTGCTGTCTGAGTTCACTTTGAAGGAAAGTATTAGGGCCAGGGAAAGGCAATTGTGTAAGAAAGGAAAATGTGTAAAGTAGTATTGGTAATAAATGTTAACAGAGCAACAATATGAGACCTCGGAGGATGGATATTAGATTCATGTAAGTTTTGTAGAGGTATGGCAGTAATTAGAGTACTTATAATGAGCTAGTTGACTGAATATGGGAAGAATATACTATGAATTTAAAAGCCAGTGTTTTCATGAGAGAGAGAAAGAGAAAAGAGAGGCAATAGTTTCAAGAGTGGATAAAAGACAGAAAACAAAACAAAGGTATTAGAGATTAAATGTTAGACAATTTGGGGCCCAAAGTAAGGGAGGTGGAATATAGGAGAGACAGTGGATGATGGAGTATATCAAGATGTGGGGGAAAAGGGATAGTGTAGGTGGCCAAAATCAATTCACACAGAAATGAGGCCACGGAGGATGAGGAAACCCAGCAAATGTGAGGTGTTCCCTGTAGCACCTATTGTATAATAAAGATAAAATAAAATACGAAGAAAATGAAGAACAAGAGAAAAAAAAGAGAAGAAAGAAAGAAAGAAAAAGCGGGCTGGCTAAAGAAAAGGGAGGGGAGCAAGTAAGGAAAAGAAAAGACGATAAAGAACAACAAAAACAGCAACAACAAAATCCCCTAAATAAATGGCACAAAAAAGACCGTGGGGGACACAATGGGAGAAAAGACTAAGAGATAATGCAATATTAGCAACCAAGCCAATAAGAAATAAGAAATAAATAATAAAAATGATAAAAGAAAAAAAAAGAATAAAGAGAAAAAGGAAAGTGAAAAAATAAACGCAAACATTGAGGGCTAGGACAATCAAGGACCTCAGATGGACCACAGGGCATGGTGGGTTCAGGGATGTGAAGTCTGTGATATTGCAGACTCAAGAGGTGTGAGTCTCTGGGGTGTGGGCCACCAGGGTTTAAGGGACACAGACCTGACAACCTCAAATCTAGTTAACAGGGATCCTGGGAGCACTGCAGTGCAACACATCCTTCAGGGATCCCCACAGCTGGGTGCCAGCTCTATGGGGGCGTTCACATTCGCAAACTCTGACCTATGTGTCAGAAACCCGCAATTCCCCCTCTCACTAGTGTCTCTTCTGTCGCTGTATCACCAATTCGACTTCAGGACACCTCCCGCCCTTCAAGCCCCTGAAACAGCCAGTTGGGGTCGCCCCTATATTGCAGCCAATTTAAAGATGCTGCAGATCAACAACCAGACCTAGGGGGCAGGGCTCTAGCCAGAAGCACTTATATCAGTGTCAGAAACCGAAAATCCCATGCCTCGCAAAAGATTCCCCTAATCGGCTTCCAGACGCCTCCCACCCTGCAAACCCCCAAAACAGCCTCCTGTTGACACCTCTTTATTGCTAGCAATTTAAGGATGCTGCAGATTGGCAGCCAGGTCTAGGGGGTGGGGCTCTAGCTGGAAGTGCTATTATTCGTGTCAGAATTCCAAAATTCCCCACCTTGCAAAAATCTCCGTCTGTATCACCAGATCAGTTTTCAAAGGCCTCCTGCCCTTCAAGCCCCTGAATAGCCCACTCAGGACTTATGAATTCCCCAGCACCACAGAACCTCCAGGAATTGCCGCTGTGGTGCCAGTGCTATCGTGCCGCACGCCCCGGGGGAAGCATCCTGCGCGCAGCCTCTAACTCCGTGTAAGAGAGCCTCAAAATACCTTTTACACAAATCTTCTCTGTTACCGTCCCACCAAATCGATGTTCAGACACCTCCTGCCCTGCAATATCCCGAAACAGCCTGGTCCTGAAGAATTTCTAATGCTGCTGAGCCACTTCTTTGCAGGAGAGACTATAAGGTGCACTCACTCAGCCACCATCTTGCCCCGCCCCTCAAAAGGGAAATTCTAAGGTCATGAACATTACTAAAAGGAAATCTAAAAAATTTTTCTTGGGACTGTATACTATAGAGAAACTTCAAGTGAAACACAATTATGGGTAATATTACATATATGACTGATTTTTTTAAATAAGGACAATATTATGTTAATGATACAATACGCTAATGACAGGCTAAAATACAACCAAAGCAAACTTGGAGAGTAGCGTACAGTAATATATTAATAATCTTCAATTAAGGGTAAAAAGGAAAGTTACTAAGTGAAAGAAATTAGATAAATGTATTACATGTGGTTTGACTCCATCTATACAAAATATAAACACAAGTAAATTAGAGAGATGGAAACAGAATAGCAATTATGTATGGCAAGGCAAAGATAGAGAGATTGAGAGGTGATTATTAAGGGGTAGAAATTTTTGTCTGTTTTTGTTTACTATTATTGGAGCAATGAAAATGCTGTGATACTGATTAAAGTGATGAATGCATAAGTCTATGATGATACCAAATATCATTAATTTTACACTTTAGATGTAGTGTGTGCATTATGAATATGTATTATTAAAATTGATTTTAAAATATTATCACTTAAGACTTGGTCAAGTTTACTTTTATAGAGATAGCATAAGGGATTATCTCTATTTATTGACTTTATACTATTTGGAAAATAAAGGCCAATTTGACTTTAAAGATAGAAATGTATCCTCGATATACACCTGTACTCTAATTCTTGTAAGAGTCACAGTGTAATTGAGCAGTAAAATGTATAGTTCCCAATAATGTACATGCAAAATATTAAGTGGTAATAGAGGACAAAAATAGCATAAAGAGAGCAAAAAGGGTGATATGGGAGAAGAGAACATGTACACTATTGAAGCTATGCTGATTTCTTTTCAAATTATCAGGTTATAAATATAGATTGTGAAATATAAATCTCAGTGTAACCACAAAGAAAATATTTAAAATATGTAGAGAAACTGAAATGAGGAAGAGTATACCACAAAAGATCAACTATACAGGAGAGGAGTTTTGCAATAAAGGAAGAGAGAGAAAAATAATTATATGACCAAATATAAGTTATGAAACATAGGTAGCTGTAATATTTTTATGATGTTCTTTCATAATCTGTAACAAATGATCCACAATACAAGTGTTGGTAGAGGGATGAAATATGAGAATTCTGGAAATTATGCAGGATTGTTTTCTAAGCTCATATCTCTAATTAAACACTAATTAATTTTAAAATGATATTACATATGAAAACCAAATGATAAAGTGACTGAAGTGAGTACTGCATTAATAGTAATAACTCTGAAGGTTAATGGATTTATCACCCTAACTAAAGGGCACAGAGTGACAGAATGGATAAGAAAATATGATGCAAATATATGTTGTATACAAGAGACTCACTTTGGGACTTTATTCCCAAAGACACAAATAGTTTGAAAATGGAAATTTGGAAAAAGATATTCCATACAAATAGAAACCAAGAAAGAACTAGTGTAGCAGTACTAATCTCACAAGTGGTAATATACCCAGAAGAATTGAAAACAGGGACTCCAAAAGGTATTTGTACTCCAATGTTTAGAGCAACATAATTCACATTTGTCAAAGGATGGAAGCAACCCAAGTGTCCTTTACCAATGAATGAATAAACAAAATGTGGTATATTCACATAATACTATATTAATCATCTGTAAGAAGAAATGCAGTCTTGATACCTGTGACATCATGTTGAGTGAAATAAGCCAGAGACAAAAGGACAAATATTGTATGATCTCACTGATTTGAGAAAATTAAAATATGCAAACTCATTGAGTCACCAAGGACAAGGGGAAGGGGTAGGTGTAGGGAATGGGAAGTGAAGGCTTAAAATATTCAGGGAACCTAATTGAATGATGGAAATATTTAGGCAATGGATGATGGTGAGGGGTGCACAACACTGGAAAACAATTAGCAGCACTGAAATATATATATCTGAATGTGATTAATAGAGGAAATATTAAAATCTATATATGCTAATAATAAAATTTATTAAAAATCTATGGGACTACACTACACAAACAGGGAAACCAAAATTAAACAAAAATCTTTTTTAAAATCAATTTCATTGAAATCTTTTCATAAACCATACAATCCATCTAAAGTGTATAGTCAATGCCATTTGGTATAGTCATAGAGTAAAAGTTGTGAATTCATCACATCAATGTTAGAACATTTTAAATATAACACAAAATGGAGAAAAGAAGAAAGAAAATAAACAACAAATACTAAGACTAAAAACCAATGACCCAAGGTATCCCTATGCCCTCATTTTATTCCTTCCCAGTACAAAAAATTACCTCCAGATTATCATAGATTTCACCCATGTAGGTGTCTGCTCAAAACCTTGCTCTCCCCACAACTTCCTGAGTTCCTAGCAAGGGGGGCTCTATCACATTCCCCAATGGAACAGCAACAATCCCCCAATTGCAATGTCAAAGGCCAATAAAGAAGGATGCTCCAACAATAAACTCTTGATACTGATAACTATGCTTGTGAGCCTGTGCACCTGAAATAAGAACTAGGTTTAGAGCTGCAGAGTGCCTAAGAGTTACCTCCTGAGAACCTCCATGTTGCTCAAATGTAGCTACTCTCTAAACCAAACTCAACATGTAAATGCATTACCTTTCCCTCAGTGTCATACTTGACTTCTGGGCAAGAGCCTCCCTGGCACTGAGGGATTATTATCAAGCACCAGCTAATGATGTATTTAGAAAAAGTCCTTAAATAAAAGGGTCAACTCAGACCAGCAGAATATCTCAGCCTACATGTAATATCAGGTGTTAAAAACTGCTTTTTGTCTTTGAATAAAAGAAGGAAATAGAAAGGACAAATGAGTTTATATGGCTATGAGTCTCCAAAAAAGTGTTGGGAGGTCAACAGAGAGGTCACACTTGTACAAACCTCAGTAGGGTCCCAGAGACAGCCCAAGTAGATACAACCCTAGGTACTGGTTCTCCTGAAAGCTACAGAGACCAACAGGTTCTATCGTTATGGCTGATGGCTCTGGAGTTCTGTGCAGTGTCATTTAGGCCTACATTGGAGTTTGTGTTCCTGAGTATGATGGAGTTGGACTCAGATGTGACCTTTCTACACATGTCTCTTCTGTCACTTTTCCTGGACCTATGGTTGGCACTGGGGTTACTGTATACTCAAGAGACCTATATCTCTGGAATGTCCATGTGACAACCAGGCCTTGAACCTCAGCAGACTTGCAACTCCTACCCTCTAGTTTATTGGACTTACCCTGGCCAGCTCTGAGGGAGGTGAAGAAGATCAATCACACACGAGTGAGCCAAGAGTACCTGCAACTGCAAGCACGAGAATTGTATCCAACATCCATGTGGAATCTAAGCCCCCTCTCTATATAGAGGTGGAGTGAACATAACCATCCCAGGGTCTACAGGATGGAGGAATAGAGTGTGGATTAGGGTGGGGTTACTTATTACTCTGCTATGGAATTATTGTGACAAGTAATGGAAGAAATTGGAGCACTGATATGGAGAAAGAAGCCATGTGGTGCACCAGTGCTCCAAAATATATTCACCAAATGGAATGATTATGCCATGATGATGAAAGAGGTTGTTGATGTGGGAGGAGTTGGGTGAGGGGATGGGGGCTATATGGGGGCCTTTTACATTTTTTGAATGTAACATATTAAAAAAAATAAAGAGGAAAATAAAAAGAACAACCAAAAAGTAGGGGAAAAATTACCCTTCAATATTCACCTCTCAATTTTCTATCCTTCTCCCGCCATATATAACAGGTAATCTATTTCCAGCTTTATAATTTCTTTTTATTTACATTTCACTTAGATGAAGTCAAATAATATGTAGTATTGTTGCCTACTTTCTTTCACTTAAAACACTTCATTTTTGACCATTGATGGAAGTTTATTAAAGTATTAATTTATACTACTGTCAATAGTTTCCTTTGATTGTGATTTTGCCCAAATATCACCTTTTTAACATCTTGTAATGTTAACATACGTTTTTTCTTAAACCATGGTTTTAATCTGTATTAAAATTATTAAAATGTTCTGTCATTCTATTGTAAAAAATATTCCACACCATGCATGTTTTTGGTCTTGGGGTGTTTTATAAGATTTTTTTGTTTCATGCATGATTGTTGTCTAAATCAACAACTTGTTTAATAAACCAGGAAAGACAAGAAAAAGTTTTAAAAAATTAGAAAACCTCATGATATCACATAGAAATCAAAGAAGATTAATAGTATGAACAAAAATAAAACAAATTGAACTAAATACAAAAGACAATGGATCTTCTAAACATCTATGGGATGTAGAAAGTAGTGATTGGGGGAAATTTAAAGCATTATAACTTTGTATTAGATTTTTTTAAGAGTTACAAAATCATTAGCCTAAGTTTCCACTTTAGGAAAATAGAGAAAGAAGAACAAATGACACCTAAGGCCAGCTGAAGAAAGGATATAATAAAAAAATAAAGCAAAAATCAATGTAATAGAAATAATGAAAACAGCAGTTAAAATCGATTAAACCAAAGGCTTGTTATCTGAAAAAATTAATAAAATTGATAAAACTCTAACCAGGCCACAAGACAAAAAGAGAGAAAACTGAAATCATCAATATCAGGAAAAAAAGGTGTCATCATTAGAGATTCTGTGAATAATTAAAATCATATTAAAGAACTATTATAGAAAAACACAAGTTTTAAAATTTATATGAAATGCACATTTTCTTGAGTATCAAAAAATTAAATCAAGGATAATGACATTTAATTCATAATTTAAAACATTCCCAAATACTTCATCCCTACTTCTAAGTATTTCCCCCTACACCAAGACATTTAATTGATTGGGTTATTTTTCTTTTTATTTCTAGGTGTGTCTATACAAAGTTACTATTAACTCTTCCCTCACCTCATTGCAATTTTTTCCAGTGAGAAAATTATTTTTTGTTTGTGAGTTTGGTCAGAGCATGAGTGCATTATTATGTCCCAGGAGG
Organism: Dasypus novemcinctus; assembly: GCF_030445035.2. Classification (NCBI taxonomy): domain Eukaryota; kingdom Metazoa; phylum Chordata; class Mammalia; order Cingulata; family Dasypodidae; genus Dasypus; species Dasypus novemcinctus. The sequence continues at coordinate 92,222,799 of NC_080704.1, read as the reverse complement.
ACAAGGTCCTGAAGATTTGGAAGTAAAGCTTAAATGAAAGAAAGGCCAAGAAAGGGATGAGTGTTGAATGTTCAATAGTATGCTGATTATTTCACAAATTATTTTATTACTTGTATTAATAAAAATATATTCAAAATTCAAGTGAATGTGATCTTGGATGTTTTGGTCAATTTGAAGAAATATTACCTATATAAACATACATATATAGGTATAAATATTTATATTTTTATATACATATAAATGGGTACACAGTATACACAGAAAATTAAGAAGGCAGTTAGAAGAGTAGATAGATGATAGGTTATATGCTTTAGGGGTTATCTACCAAATAGGTCCTTTTCTCAGAATTCATGATTTGTAATAATATTCACAAATTCATAGTTTATTGTGTTCCTTTGTTCTGATCAATATGTAATTATTTGTAGGGTTTCTGGCCACTGTAGTTGGTTAGATGGTTTGAGGCTTTTGTGGATGCTGGAAAATCCTATTCTTAGTGTGGACCCATTCTGATGCCTATAAACCTTTTGATTATGTCACTTTTTTTAAAATTATTTATTTATTTATTTTTAATTACATTATGAAAAATATGAGGTCCCATTCAACCCCACCACCCCCGCCCCCCACTCCCCCCACAGCAACACTCTCTCCCATCATCATGACACATCCATTGCACCTGGTAAGTTCATCTCTGAGCATCACTGCACCCCATAGTCAATGGTCCACATCATAGCCCAGATTCTCTCACGTTCCATCCAGTGGGCCCTGGGGGGATCTGTAATGTCCCGTAATTGTCCGTGAAGCACTATCCAGGACAACTCCACGTCCCGAAAACGCCTTCACATCTCATCTCTTCCTCCCGTTCCCCACACCCAGCAGCCACCATGGCTACCGTTCCCACACCCATTCCACATTTTCTCTGTGGACATTGGATTGGTTGTGTTGATTGCACATCTATGTCAAGTGAGGGCTTAGATTCCACATGGGTACTGGATGCATTCCTCCGCTTCCAGTTGTAGACACTCTAGGCTCCATGTTGTGGTGGTTGACCTTCTTCAACTCCATGTTAGCTGAGTGGAGTAAGTCCAATAAATCAAAGTGTAGGAGCTGAAGTCTGTTAAGGCTCTGGGCCTGGGTGTCATATTATCAGTCCAGAGATTCAAATCCCCTACATATATCTTAAATCCAGCACCAACTACAATTCCAATAAAGTAGCATGCAAGTCTTGTGAAAAGAGATCCCCTCTGAGTCCAATTCAATCACGCAGAAACACCAGCTCCAAAGAAGGGCCATCTGTCATGGCAGTGAACCCCTTCTGCCATGACCATAGAACCCGTGGGTCTCTTTATCCCTCAAAAGAACCAATACCTGGGGTTGTATCTACCTTATCTGTCTCTTAGACTCTGTTCAGTTGTACATAGGGGTATTCCTTCTGACAACCTCCAGACTCTTTTTTAGAGACTCACAGCCTTATAATCTCATTTCTCCTTTCCATTTCCCCCTTACATTAGGTCAAACAGCTTCCCGAAGTCATGTTATTATATGTAGACAGGTATATTCTGCTGTTCTGCATTGAATCTTTAATTCAAGGTCATTTTCTAGTTGCTTCTTCAGCTGGTATGTGGTAGTGATCCCTCGGTGCCAGGGAGGCTCATCCCCGGGTGTCGTGTCCCATGCTGGGGGGAATGCATCACATCTACACGCTGAGTTTGGCTGTGAGAGTGGCCACATTTGAGTAACATGAAGGCTGTCAGGAGGAAACCCCCAGGCACAATGCTACTCTAGGCCTTGTTCTTATTGCAGGTGTATAGGCTCAAAAGTGTAACCATTAGTATCACGAGCCCTCCTTCCTTCCTGGTTCTTGCCGTTGCACCTGGAGGATTGCTGCTGCTCTCCTAGGGCCCACAACAGTGACCCCCCGGCCAGGAGGCCAGTACCCCCCCAGCTGTTGTTTTTGTTTCCACTACGAGTATATATAGACATTACCATATACCCTGGGCATATACCCTGTATAACTCCCTGTCAACCATATATATCCTGTCAATAACATCCCATATCAGTATTCCTCCACTGCCATTGTTGAACCACTCTGTGATCCAAAACTTCCCGTAAAGTGAATCCCAACATAATGTCAGCTTCAGAAGAGTCTTAGATCACCGAAATTCATATATACAGTATACAGTATTTCCCCAGATCCACCATAAAACCTTTTCCCTTGCACAGCAATAATCTTTTAGCTTATTCATATCATATTTCCTGAAACTGATGTACAGATTCCAAAACTATAGTTTTCAAACAAGGTGACATTTGTGCTTACTATGTGGTCCATATTTTAGGCTGTACAGTTTTCTAAATTTTTTAGTTATCCTATGTTTTGTCTTATGGTTTTCATTATTAGTCTGTCGTCCCCTATATGATTTGGTGTAATATTAGCTGTTTTATATTCATCCTCGTGTACTCTCACATAACTCCTCTTTTGCCCCCTTATTTACCTTTGTTCCATCCATTCCACATCCATTTTCCCCTCCCCTTAGGGCCCACAACGCCTGCCAATCTAATACCCTGGGAGCCGTCCTTTCTCACGAAAGATACAGTTCTCTCTATTCGACGGCATTAGTCTTCCCCAGGATATGGGTCCACCCAACCCAATGGTAGAACCCACCTTGGCAAAATGAGCCTTCAGCTATTCCCTCCGGAGTCTGTGATGCATCAGACCATACCCCCTGAGCGTCGTAACCAGGTAACCCTCCTACTTATACTTTGATATGTTTTACTCAACTTTTAGTTCTCAATGAACTTCTGACACTCTCACATATTCGTATGTTGCCCCTCCCTCCCACCTATTTCTTGGATAATATTACCCCTCTTCCCATCCCCAGCCCCCCTCAAACCCAGAAAACCCCACCCGAAGGTAACCCCTTGCTCCCATTTTGTCCCTTCTTTGTGCTCATACTTACCGCCAGCTCATCACAGATTCCACCCCTGCAGACATTAACTCACATCCTTCCTCCAACCCCCGATTTCCTGTAAGCCACTTTTCCAGACTCTAGCTCTCTGAGGCAGTTAACTTATTTCATATCATTGAGGTCATATAGTATTTATCCTTCAATGCCTGGGTTGCTTCACTCAACATAAGATTCTCAAGGTTCATCCATGTTATCACGTGCGATTGTAGTGTATTGGTTCTTACAGCTGAGTAGTATTCCATTGTGTGTATATACCACATTTTATTGATCCACTCATCTGTTGATGGGCATTTGGGTTGATTCCAACTTTTGGCGATAGTGAACAATGCTGCTATGAACATTGGTGTACATATATTGGTTTGTGTCCTTGTTTTCAGATCTGATGGGTATATACCCAGCAGTGGTATTGCTGGGTCATATGGCAAATCTATGGATAATTTTTTGAGAAACCGCCAAACTGTCTTCCAGAATGGTTGGATCCTTCTGCATTCCCACCAGCAATGGATGAGTGTTCCCCTTTCTTCACATCCTCTCCAGCATTTGTATTCTACTGTTTTTTTCATGGCTGCCAATCTTATGGGAGTAAGATGGTATCTCATTGTAGTTTTGATTTGCATTTCCCTGATAGCTAGAGATTTGGAGCATTTTTTCATGTGCTTTTTAGCCATTCGTATTTCTTCTTTGGAGAAGTGTCTGTTTAAGTCTTTTTCCCATTTTTTAAATGGGTTGTTTATCTTTTTGTTTTCAAGATATATGAGTTCTTTATATATGCAAGTTATAAGTCTCTTATCAGATATATGGTTGCCAAATATTTTCTCCCATTGTGTAGGCTGTCTTTTCACTTTCTTGACAAACTCCTTTGAGGTGCAGAAGGCTTTAATTTTGAGGTAGTCCCATTTATCTATTTGTTCTTTTGCTGCTCGTGCTTTTGGTGTGATATTCATGAAGCCATTTCCTATTACAAGGTCCTGTAGATGTTTCCCTACACTGCTTTCTAAGGTCTTTATGGTCTTGGCTCTTATATTTAGGTCTTTGATCCATCTTGAGTTGATCTTTGTATAAGGTGTGAGATGGTAATCCTCTTTCATTCTTGTACATATGGCTATCCAGTTCTCCAGGCACCATTTGTTGAATAGGCCATTCTCTCCCAGTTGAGAGGGTTTGGTGGCTTTATCGAATATTATATGGCTATATACATGAGGTTCTATATCTGAACTTTCAATTCGATTTCATTGGTCTGTGTGTCTCTCCTTATGCCAGTGCCATGCTGTTTTCACTACTGTAACTTTGTAGTATGTTTTGAAGTCAGGAATTGTGATTCCTCCTATTTCGTTTTTCTTTTTCAATATATCTATGGCTATTCGGGGCCTCTTTCTATTCCAAATAAATTTCATAGTTAGTTTTTCTAGTTCCTTAAAGAAGGCTGTGTTGATTTTTATTGGATTGCATTGAATGTGTAGATCAGTTTTGGTAGGATAGACATCTTAATAATATTCAGTCTTCCTATCCATGAACAGGGAATATTCTTCCATTTATTTAGGTCTTCTTTGATTTCCTTGAACAATCTTGTATAGTTTTTGATGTATAAGTTTTTTACCTCTTTAGTTGAATTTATTCCTAAGTATTTGATTTTTTTATTTACTATTGTGAATGGTATTTGTTTCTTGATTTCCTCCTGATCTTGCTCATTATTGGTGTACAGAAATGCTACTGATTTTTGCGCATTGATCTTATAACCTGCGACTTTTCTAAGCTCATTTATGAGTGTGCTGTTTAATTTCCAAATTGTCGTGTGGAGTCTGGGTCTCTGTCCCTTGCAAATTTCCAGCTTCACTCCACTATGGTCAGAGATATTGTTTTGTATGATTTCGATCTTTCTGAATTCATTAAGACTTTCTTTGTGGCCTAGCATATGGTCAATCTTGGAGAATGTTCAAAAAAATGTGCGCTTGAGAAAAATGTATATCCTGCTGTGTTTGGGTGTAATGATCTATATATGTCTATTAGATCCAGCTCTTCTAATATACTGTTCAAATGTTTTGTTTCTTTAGTGATTCTCTTTTGAGATGTTCTGTCCAGAGTTGATAGTGGTGTATTAAAATCCCCCACTATAATTGTAGATGCATCTATTCTTTCACTTAGTTTTTCCAGCATTTGCCTCACATATTTAGAGGTGCCCTTGTTAGGAGCATAAATATTTATGATTGTTCGATCTTCTTGACAGATTTTCCCTTTCACTAAAATATAGTATCCTTCTTTGTCTCTCACAATTGTTTCACATTTAAAGTCTATTTTGTCTGATATTAATATAGCTACTCCTGCCTTTTTTTGGTTGTTGTTTGCTTGTATGATTGTTTTCCAGCCATTCATTTTCAACCTCCATGAGTCTCTGGGTCAAAGATGTGTCTCTTGTAGGCAGCATATAGATGGGTCGTATTTCCTTATCCAGTGTCCCAGTCTGAATCTTTTGATAGGTGAGTTTAATCCGTTGACATTCAGTGTTATTACGTTTAGAGAGTTATTTATGGTAGCCATATTTTGGTTGGATTTGTGTTTGTTATATTTTGTGTGTATTATTTTATTTTCCCCTTCTATTTTTGTATTTCTTGTTGCTTTTACACTCTCCTCCATCTCTGACTGTCCTGTTTTTTCCTTTCTTCCTGCAGAACTCCCTTAAGAATTTCTTGAAGGGGAGGTTTCTTGTTGATATACTCTTTCAGTTTCTGTTTATCTGTGAATATTTTGAACTCTCCATCATTTTTGAATGCTAGTTTAGCTGGATAGAGTATTCTTGGTTGGAATTTTTTTTCCTTTAGTACCTTGACTATATCATACCACTGCCTTCTTGCCTCCATCGTTTCAGATGAGAAATCAGCACTTAATCTTATGGAGTTTCCCTTGTATGTGATGGTTTTCTTTTCTCTTGCTGCTTTTAGAATTTTTTCTTCGTCTTGAGCATTGGATAATTTGACAAGTATATGTCTTGGGGTGGGCCTGTTGGGGTTTATGATCAGTGGAGTGTGCTGTGCTTCTTGGATATGTACATCTGTCTCTTTCAGTAGATTTGGGAAGTTTTCATTCATTATTTCCTGCAACACTCCTTCTGACCCCTTTCCCTCCTCTTCTCCTTCTGGAATGCCTATAATACATATGTTTGAGCGTTTTGCATTATCATTCAGGTGCCTAAGTCCTATCTGGATTTTTTCTACCTTTTTATTGACCACTTCTACTATCTGTTTGATTTCCAATGCACTGTCTTCCACATCACTAATTCTCTGCTCTCCCTCTTCTAGTCTGCTGATATTTGCTGCAAGTGTATTTTTGATTTCTTTAATTGTGGTGTTCATTTCCATCATATCTGTTATTTTTTTTGCGCATGTCTGCAATTTCCCCTCCAAGTGTTGTCTTCATGCTGTTAACCTCTTTCATTACTTCATCAAATTTGTCGGTGATAAATGTTCTGAGATCTTTCCTTGCTTGTGCGAAGTCCTGCCCCCCTTCCTGATTGGATTCAGTCATGTTTTCCTGATTACTGGTTTGGTTTGTAGATTTTTGTTGCTGTCTTGTCAACATTTTTTCTTGACGGGTTTAATCATTTCCTTAGCTTCTTTGTCTAGTCTTGGAGATTAATTAGCTGTTGTTTTTGCGTAAGTGTTATATCTTCTCTTTGTCACTTTGTTCTTCTTATTCCAATTTCTTATTGCTAGTTAAGCTCACTTTAAAGGAAAGTATTAGTGCTGGGGAAAGGCAATTGTGTAAGGGAGGAAAAAGTGTGAAGTAGTATTGGTGATATATGTTAACAAAGCAACAATATGAGTTCTGGGAGGATGGAGGTTAGATCATGTAAATTGTGTAGAGTTATAGTAGTAGGAAAGTACCTATAATGAGGTAGATGACTGAATATGGGAGGAATGTGGTACGTACTAAGAGGCTATTGTTTTCGTGAGAGAGGGAAAGAGAAAAGAAAGGTAATAGTTTCAGGGACGAATACCAGATGGAAAACTAAACAAAGGTATTAGAAATTAAGAGTTAGACACTTTGTGGATCAAAGAAAGGGAGATGGTATATAGGAGAGATAGCAGATGGTGGAGGATATCAAGTTGTAGGGGAAAGGGGATAGTGTAGATAGGCTATATCTATTCACAGAGAAATGAGGCAGTGGAGGGTGAGGAAACCCAGCAAATGTGAGGTATTTCCTGTAGGACCTATTGCATTTTTTGTTTGTTTGTTTTTTAAAGATTTATTTATTTATTTAATTCCCCCCCCCTCCCCTGGTTGTCTGTTCTTGGTTTCTATTTGCTGCGTCTTGTTTCTTTGTCCACTTCTGTTGTCGTCAGTGGCACGGGAAGTGTGGGCGGCGCCATTCCTGGGCAGGCTGCTCTTTCTTTTCATGCTGGGCGGCTTTCCTCATGGGGGCACTCCTTGCGTGTGGGGCTCCCCCACGTGGGGGACACCCTTGCGTGGCACGGCACTCCTTGCGTGCATCAGCACTGTGCATGGGCCAGCTCCACACGGGTCAAGGAGGTCCGGGGTTTGAACCGCGGACCTCCCATATGGTAGACGGACGCCCTAATCACTGGGCCAAAGTCCGTTTCCCTATTGCATTTTTAAGATAAAATAGTATAAGAAGAATATTGGGGACAGGAAAGAGAGGATTAAAAAAAACAACAAAAACAACAAAAATAAAATAAAAAATTTAAAAAACAAAAACAAAAAACAAAGAACAGAAACCCCGACGCCAGGCTCGGCTGGGCTCGGCTGGGCCCGGCTGGATTCGGCTTCCCCGCCCACCCGCCGCGGCGCAGCGCAACTCGGCTCTCCCGCTCGCCGCCCTCCGTGGCGCGGCTTGGCTCGACCAAGCTCGGCTGGGCTTGGCCCCTTCGCCCTCCGCGGCTCAGCTGTGCTTGGCTGGGCTCGGTGGGCTGGGCTCGGCTTCCCCGCCCGCCGCCCGCTGCCTGCCGCGGCGCGGCTAGGCTCAGCTGGGCTCGGCTCCCTTGCCTGCCGCCCGCCACGGCACAGCGCGGCTCGGCTCCCTCGCTCACCGCCCGCCGTGGCACAGCGCGGCTCGGCTCTCCCGCCCGCCGCCCGCCGCGACGCGGCTGGGCTCGGCTTCCCCAACCGCCGCCCGCCGCCCGCCGCCGCACAGCGCGGCTCGGCTCTCCCGCCCGCCGCCCGCTGCCCGCCGCAGCTCGGCTGGGCTCGGCTCTCCCGCCCGCTGTCCACCGCGGAGCAGCGCGGCTCGGCTCTCCCACCCTCCGCCCACCGAGGCGTGGCTCGGATCCCCTGCCCCCGCTGCCCACCGCGGCCCAGCTAGGCTACCCTGGCCGCCGCCCGCCGGGGCTCGGCAGGGTGCTAGCTGCCTCGGCTCTGCCTACCCAAGGAGGGAATCCTCCTCACAGACGGATCCTCTCTGTTACCTTCCCTCTAAATCGATGTCCAAACACCTTGGGACCAGGAAAAATCCTGAAACAGCCCAGTCCCAAAGAGTCTCCGACTCCTCCCAGCCGATTCCCTCCAGGAGCTAGTAACCGGGAAGTTCACTCAGCCGCCATCTTGCCTCCTCCCTCTGATTATGTCACTTTTGTTTAGATATCTTCAGTAAAGTGCCTTTGATTAGGTTGCAGGAATCAGGGTGGGTATTATTCCTTTTACTGGAGTTCTTTCCAAATGAAGCACTAAAAAACTGCAGACACAGAGAGAAAGTCCACAGGGACAACTTCTAGAATTTGAACCCAACAAACATTGGAGAGCAAAAAGCCACAGATAGAGCAGTTCAAATCAGTACTAGGAGGACAGGGGAGAAAAGCACAGACACTGAAATGTGCCTGATTACCCACAGCAAAACTTGGGAAGAAAGTGAGTCTGGAGGAGAAACCAGAGACTGGTATAGCCTCCATTTTATCTTTCCATGTGGCAGGCGTCCAGGATTGCCAGCAGCCATACTTAGGTGAGATAGTATTTTTGATGATGACTTATATGGACATTTTCATAGATATAGAACTGTAAGCTTTAAACCTAATAAATTCCCATTGCAGAAACCAAACTAATTTTGGTATATGGCATTGGCAACCATCAGGAAAATAAAATATCGTTTGTATGAGGGACACACACAATGGATGCATATTGTATTTTTTAAATTTAGGTAGATTTTATTTTGTATCTGTGCTATTGCATGTGTATATGTGTGCACATGTGTGTGCATGCACATGGCCCTTTGAGCACCTTTGACTTTGAAGCCATGTAACTGCAATAGCACTGACGCTATTGATAAGAGTTGAATATTTCGCTATTTGGCCTCTTTTAAAGAGTACTATGTTATCAAATAAACATCAAATCTGGTAATGACATGCTTCAATCTAATTCACATATCTTAAAGATTTATAGGTTAATTTTACATATTTTTTAAGCAAAGTTAGGGTGGATAATCTTACAAAATGTTTTTATTTTGATGAATTCATTTTCATAAAAGAAGAATCAGAAAAAAATATGAAACTGGAATTTTCCTAAAAAATAAAAAACTTCTCAGTGCACTATTTCTAGATATAAACTGAAGGTGTACAGAGTGAAGAGAAATATATTTGGGCTATTGAAAGTTGTAAGTTTAAACTAACCAGCAAAATGCACCTTGAGTAATATTTTGGAATCATGGAAGTGATCTATAAATTTGGGTATAAATAACAAAGGTAATTTTGTCAGTGTTCCAGGCTATGGGAAGTCAAATAGAACAATAAGTCTTAAGGAATGAAATTCATGGATATTTGAGAAAAAGTTGTTCTGATTAAATGCTCATTTAGGGTAATTGTACATATATACTGCAGTTCTTTAATGGCATGTTCTGCAAAGCTTGCTTAGGTTAGGGATGGAAGACAATTGCAGGACACAAAAGGAATCAGTTATCTGTCATCACACAGTGCCTTCTTTTTATACAGTACTAGCAGGTATTTTGAGAAAGACAAAAAATATAGAACACATGCTCTGAAACCTGAAGGAACTTAAAATCAATATCACTGTTACTCCACTGTTAGCCCAGATATCTTGTCAAGGAAATCTGTGTTGGAGATTTGGACCTGAAATGTATTGGGAATGAAAGAAAGCTAAAAGGGAGATGAAACAAAGAGAAAGAATGAGAGAGTATCAGGGGGTCTGCAAGTAATGACTCCTCAGACAACTTTATTGTTTACAAGGGGCTCTCTATATCTCCCAGTGTACATGAGAAGAAGCAGGCATACGTAGCCTACATACCAATAAGCATAAACACATAGTGTACGTGACATCAAGCAGCAACACCTATTAACTATCAGCATTACCCATAGTCCAAGGAATTTTTAAAAAATCTTATCTCAAGATACAAAGTCTAAGTGTTCTATTCACTACAAAAGGTATGTGCTCATCTTTTCTTTCAGCCTTTAACAGCTTCAACACATTTGCCAGTAACTTTTTTTTTTTTTTTTTAGTGTATGCACAGTCGTTTAGAAATATGAGTTCAATAGTCAGACTGCCTGGGTTGTAACCCAGGTCTTCAATTTACCAGTTGTATATAATATCCTCATACCCAAATTTCCTCATTTGACAATGAGAAAAAATATCACAGTCTACTTCAGAAGGCTGTTGGAGTTTAGGTGATATAATCCACATAAAGGCAGGAATACAGTGCTTCTTTTATTATCATTAAATGTGCCTGGTTTTCTGTGCTTTGGTTCATGCTGATGCTTATGCCCTCTCTTCTCTGCCTGGTTCTTTCCTTGCTAACTCCTCATGCTCAATTCTCAATTCAGGAATCGCCTCTTCAAGAAGCCTTCCTTTCTGCTCACACTGCCTTTCAGCACCTGCTCTCTGCTCACACTGTACTGTGATCACTCTCACGTCTGACACATCCGACACGTCTGACTGGAGCCCATGTGAGTGGGGCTGTGTCTTTACTTTTCCCATCCCCAGTGCCTATAACAGTGCCTGGTGTATAGTGCTATGCTCTGGTTTCTTCTGTTGTGGGCTCTTCTGTGTTCTCGCTTGTCTCTCTTGCCAGGAACTCTTAATTACTGCACTCCTTAGTTTGTGAGCATAGCCATGGAGACAGCACTAGCATGGAAACAGCACGTCTCTCCTTGTGAGGCCACTGTGCCTCAGTTTCCAACAAATCTAATTTTTCTTCTAATTATCAATGATTGAACTGTAATTTTGTAATGCTAAAAAAGACATCTGGAGAATTCCACAACCTCTAAACCACCATTTTGAGAGTGATTTCAAGATGGAATTGCATCCATCATCCATGTGTAATCAAAGGCCCCTCTTGATCTACAGGTGGAGTGGACACACCATCCCAGGGTCCACAGAATAGAGGAATAAAATATGAATTAGGGTGGACTTACTAATATTCTACTATAAAACTATTGTGACTAGTAATAGAGGAAATTGTAGCATTGAGGGGGAGAAAGTGACCATGGTAGTTGCTGAGGGCTGGGAGAGGGAAGAAAAGATGTGATGTGGGGGCATTTTTGGGTCTTTGAATTGTTGTAAATGATATTGCAGGGTCAGATTATGGATTTTATATATCCTGCCTTAGCCTATTGAATGTACTGCAGGAGAGTGTGAACTACAGGATAAACTCATATCTATGTGGTGCAGCAGTGCTCCAGAATGTATTCACCGGGTGCGATGAGTGTGCCACAATGATGGAGGATGTTTTTGGTGTGGGAGGAATGGGGTGGGGGGTGGGGGGTATATGGGAACCTCTTGGAATTTTTAATGTAACATTTTGTGTGTGGATGTATATATCTTCAAAAAATACAATTTATAAAAATGATGGGGTAGGGAGAGTGGGGTATAAGGGAACCTCATATTTTCTTTTGTTTTATTAAATGTTTCTTAATGTAACATTCTTTGTGATCTATTAACTTTAATTTAAAAGGTATAAAAAAATAGATCCTGCTTGACTCGGTGATTTTTATGCTCAGAACTGATATTTAGCTCATATGCACTTGTACTGTAGCCCTTATAAACTTCTAAAGCCATAGTACTTTTTAAATTCTTGAAAGATTTTGGTAGTTGTTAAAAAGCCACACTAAGCCTATAGGTTTTCCCTGCAATAATAAATCTATTAAATGTCAACATAACACATATTTTATAAAAACACTTATTTAAGTAAAATATTAATGAGAAAGCTGATAATGTTTCACATTTTTACAGAACTCTTTAATATGTGGTTTATTAGAAGACAGCTATATTTTCACATCTACTTTTGCATTCAATCTGTTGTATGATATTTTGTCTTGGCTGCCTAGTGCACACAGATATGTGATTAGAAAACAGAGGTATATTTTAATAGACTATTTTAATAATTGTGGATATTATATGATATACATCTAAACTGTATATGTGGAAGCTTCTTAATGATTGGTTATATCAAAGACAAAATTGAAAGAAATAAAAAGATTGAAATTCTAATCTTAATTAATCACTCAAGAGATGAAGAAATCAACTTGGCTCCAGGCAAAAGGGCAAGTGTCTGTAGACTGTCATCGGGTTCAGGCAAAAAGGGAAAGAGCTGTTTTTGCCTTGTTAATGTCAATATCAATTTTGAAATATTTAAATGAAGAATCTGTAATTACTCAGTGAATTTACTCTATTCTGTTACATTAAAATCCATTGGTTTATCTTGCACTTTCAGAGGCTCTTTTAAGCCTTGCATGATTTGTAACATCATACATTGGCCATTTGGAAAATATTGGTTCACTGAGTTTTCTGGCTTTTCTAAATTTTGATCCATTTTATTACACAATACTGCCGAAACACATTCATTACCATTATATCACCAACAAATCTCATGAGAAAGTCTTTAATCATTTTGGAACCTGACAAAACTAGTGATAAAAGAAAAAGCATGACATGTAATTTAGGATTTCACAGATCTACTGAGCAATTCATGAATTGAGCATCCCATTCGGTAAGTAGAAGGGAACTCCACTGAGGGGTTGGAAAGGGGAAGCTCATATAGGGCAAATGCAGAAGCAAGTGAGGGAAAGTTTGGAGTTATTGACACTAAGTTTCCATTTTACCAAGGGGTGTCATATAAGGTGGGGAGCAAATAGGCATTGATTAATTTAGTATGTTTGTCCTTTGGATAAGATATCTGTACTGTCTCAAACCAGTTTTAGTGCCAGTTGTTGCTTATCAGCAACCCTGTAGGATTTTCTTAGAAAATCCTTATAGGCAGATTAATTTTGCCTTCTGGACAAGCCATTGTCAGAAAGCAGTCTTACCCAAGCAACAACAAATGCAGGCAGCCATTTTAATTTACTTAACATTGACATGGTGAATACACATTTTCAAGAGTACTATTTTTTTGTCTGACAACTAGTATTTTATCATTGGCAACAAATACTGCAGTTGTATTCCTTAAAATGAAAGTTTATTTTTTAAGGGAAAAAAATCTGCCAGGTACTTATGTCTGAGTAATTTGTCAGCTGTTCTTTCAAGTAAAAATGGTGTACAAACATTAGTCCAGCTCAGCTTGCTGCTCAGTTGTACAACTACCTTTCCTTCAAATAACCATGATATTTTGTTATGCTGCATAAGTGCTTTATATGTATTTGACATTTCACTACACAGAATATTAGATAATTTATGTTGTAAAATATGGAGGTCTAATAAAATTGATATTTTTTTTCTTTCAAGAAGAATATTTTTCAAAGAATTTTCCCTTTTCCTAAAAGTATATTGGTGTACATAATACAGTTATTAGTAGAAGTATTTGCTGTGACTATCTGAATTTGCTTTTCCCTCATCGGCAATACAGTGAAAAGACACGTATCTTAGTATTATTATGAAAATAGGTTTGACTTTGCAAATCACCTGAGTGTCCAGGAACCCCCAGTGTCCCAAGTCCACACTTTGAGAGTCCCTGCTCAAGAACAATGTTTCTCAAAATTTACTATGCATAAAGCCACCTGAAGACCTTGTTAAAATGTGAGTTTTCATTCATTAGGTCTGGAATAGTGCCCATGATTATTTGATACAAGTTTTCTTACAAGATTCCAGATAATGTCATGCTCTCAGTTCCCTAAACACATTCTGTATATCATGGCTCTAGAGTACTGTTGTTCATTTTTTCAAATGTCACTCCTGTTTACACCTATTTTTAGCTTCAGTGATCAAGTGAATTTAGTTGTTTTATTTTGGCATTTGTATTGGGAGTAAGGTTGCTCTGGAAAAGCAAAGATTATTAGTACTAAATCTGTTAAAATAGATCAAAGTATACAAAAATATGTGATCCTGTCAATAAATTATGAAAGAGCATTTAATAAAAAGCATACCATATTTTTTACTTACTTAAATATTTTCTTTGTCTCTTTTAAATAATCAATTTGTTGAAAATGGAGGAGGTGGAGCAAGATGGCGTCTGAGTGTGTGCACCTCATAATCTCTCCTGCAAAGAATCAGCTGAGTAGGGTTGGAGTCCTGCTGGACCGTGCTGTTTTGGGTGCTTGCAGGACAGGAGGTGTCTGGACACGAATTTAGTGGGACGGCGACAGAGGAGAATCTTGCAAGAGGTAGAATTTTGGGTCTCTTTCATGGAGGTTGAGGTTGTGGGCAGGACCCTTCCCCCTGGTGCTGACGGCCCAGCAGTGGCAATTCCTGAAGGCTTTGCTGTGTTGGGGAGTTCCCAAGGCCTGAGCAGACTGTTTTGGGGGCTTGCAGGGTGGGAGGTTTCTGGAAGTTGATTTGGTGAGACAGTGACAGAGGAGATTCTTGCAAGAGGTGGGATTTTGGGTTTCTGACACAGAGGTCAGAGGTTCTGGGTGGAGCCCTTCCACCTAGGGCTACCTGCCAGGCCACAGTGGCCCCTGGGATCTTTGTTTTGTGGGCTGTTTCCAAACACTGAGCAGGCTGTTTTGGGGGCTTGCAGGGCAGAAAGTGTCTGGATGTCGATTTGGTGAGACAGTGACAGAAGAGATTCTTGCAAGAGGTGGAACTTTTGGTTTCTGACATGGAGGTCAGAAGTTGAAGGTGGAACACCTCCCCCTATGGCTGGCAGTCCGTCCTTGGTGGTCCCTGAAATCTATGTTGTGCTTCCGCACTCCCAAACTCTGAACAGGGTGTTTCAGGGTCTTGCAGTGCAGGAGTCTGGATGTCAATTTGGTGAGACAGTAACAGGAGAGGTTCCTGTGAGAAGTGGAATTTTGGGTTTCTGACACAGAGGTCAGAGGCTGTGGGCAGGACCCCACCCCCTAGGGCTGGTACCCAGCTGTGGGGATCCCTGAAGGTTGTGTTGTGCTGTGGTGCTCCCAGGCCCCCTGTTAACTGGATTTGTGGTTCCCAAGTCTGTGTCCCCTAAACCCTGGTGGTTCACACTCCAGAGACTCACACACCTTGAGTCTGCAATATCACAGACTTCCCATCCCTGAATCCACTGTGTCCTGAGGTACATTTGAGGTCCTTGATTACCCTAGCCTTTAGCATTGTGGATTTTTTTTCTTTCTCTCTCCTTGAACTTTGAGGAGGGTACCATCTGTCTTGGGGAGAGTCTAGGAAGAAATTAGATGTGAATCTGCTGAGAAAGCCCAATTTACTTAAATGTCCTGGGATAGGAAAATTGGTCTGGGAGAAGGTAGAGTCAGAAAATCTATTAGACCTCTCTTAGCACACCTGAGGGGGAGGGACTGTAGGAGGTGCTATCCAAGCTTCCAATATCATATTTGGGGATTCTGGTGAAGTGTAGGAGATCTCATGCTGGAAATAAACGGTCATAGTCTTCAGTATTTAGCTGGTTCAACAAAGACCTACTTTAATCTCCTACAGGACATGTCAGGCAGCTCTCCTTCTGCACTGGGAGAGAGAGAAGTGAGGAAAGGAGAAAGGGGGAAGGTCAGATCCCTAAAAGTATTATTTAACTGCAAAGAGGATTCCTAGCTTGAAACATTGGTTCTTTTTTTCTTTTTTTTTTTTCTTGACATGGTTGCTAATATTGCATTGCCTCCTGGTCTATTCTCCCATTGTATCAACCAAGGTCCTTTTTCATTTATTTAGTTTTTTTCACTTTGAATTTTTCTTACCTGTTTCACCTCCTTTTTCTTTGCCCCCATTTTTCTCTTCTCTTTGTTTTCTTTTCTCTCTTTTTCTTCTTTTTATTTTATTTTCTTTATATAAGTGGTGCTGCAGGGAGCACTTCACACTTGCTGTGTTTCCTCACCCCCTCCATTTTCTCTTTTTTGTGTGTATTGATTTTGGCCACCTACACTATTCCCTTTCCCCCACATCTTGCTATCCTCCATCATCTGCTGTTTCTCTTACATTCTACCTCCCTTTCTTTGGCCCCCATCTGACTTTTTATTTATAATACCTTTGTTCTATTTTCGGTCTCTTATCCTCTCTTGATATTATTGTCTTTCTTTTCTCTTTCTCTTTCCCATGAAAACACTGGCCTTTTAATTCATACTATATTCCTCACCATATTAAGTTGACTACCTCATTATCAGTACTCTACTTACTGCTATAACTCTACATAACTTACATGAGTCTAATATCCATTCCCCTAGATCTCACATTGTTGCTCTGTTAACATTTATTACTAATATTAATTTACACAATTTCTTTACTTTCTCATTTTGCTTTCCTTGGCAAAAATATTTTCCTTCAAAGTGAACTTAGCCAGCAACAAGAAAATAGGGTAAGAAGAACAAATTGACAAAGAAAAAACATAACACTTCCACACATAGAACTACTACTTAATCCCAAAGAGTAGACAAAGAAGCTAAGGAAATGATTAAAACTGTCAAGATAAAATGATGACCAGACAGCAACAAAAAACTACAAACCAAACCAATAATTAAGGAAACATGGCTGAATCTAATGAAAATACTAAAATCCAGGAAGGGGAGCAGAACTTCAGACAAGCAGGTAAAGGTCTCAGAACATATATCAGAGGCAAACTTAATGAAGTACAGGAAGAGTTTAACAATATGAAGAAAACATTTGCATAGGAAATTGCATATATTAGCAAAAAGATAACAGATATGATGAAAATGAACACCACGGATCAAGAAATCAAAAATACACTCGTGGCAAATAGCGGCAGAATAGAAGAGGAAGAGGAGAGAATTATGATGTAGAAGACAGTACATCAGAAATCAAACAGATAGTAGAATTGATTGATAAAAAGGTAGAAAAAATCCAGCTAGGACTTAGGGACCTGAATGATAATGCAAAGTGCACAAACATATATATTATATGCATCCCAGAAGGAGAAGAGAAGGGAAAGGGGACAAAAGAGGTGTTGCAGGAAATAATGGCTGAAAACTTCCAAAATTGACTGAGAGAGACCATGTACATATCGATGAAGCTCTACACACCCAAAACATCATAAATCCCAACAGGCCCACCCCAAGAAATATACCTGTCAAATTATCCAATGCTCAAGACAAAGAGAAAATTCTAAAAGCAGCAAGAAAAAAGAAAACCATCACATACAATGGAGGCTCCATAAGATTAAGTGCTAATTTCTCATCTGAAACCATGGAGACAAGAAGGCAGTGGTATGATATACTCAAAATACTAAAAGAAAAAATTTTCCTACCAAGAATACTCTAACCAGCTAAACTAGCATTCAAAAATGATGGAAAGTTCAAAATATTCACACATAAACAGAAATTGAAAGAGTATGCCAACAAGAAACCTCACCTTCAAATTCTGCAGGAAGAAAGGAAAAAACAAGACAGGCAGAGTTGGAGGAGAGTGTAAGAGCAACATAAAAGACAATAAGAAGAGAAAAAGACAGATCAAAATTTGACAAACACATGTCCAAACAAAATATGGCTAACATAAATAATTCCTTGAAAGTAATAACAATGAATGTCAACGGATTAAACTCACCTATCAAAAGATTCATACTGGGACACTGGATAAGGAAATATGACCCATCTATATGCTATCTACAAGAGACACATCTTAGTCCCAGAGATTCATGGAGGCTGAAAGTGAATGGTTAGAAATCAATCTTAGAAGCAAACACTAACCAAAAAAAGGCAGGAGTAGCTATATTAATATCAGACAAAATAGGCTTTAAATTTGAAACAATTCTGAGAGACAAAGAAGGATACTACATATTAGTGAAAGGGACAATCTGTCAGGAAGATCGAACAATCATAAATATTTATGCTCCTGACAAAGGCACCTCTAAATACGTGAGGCAAACACTGGAAAAACTAAATGAAAGAATAGATGCATCTACAA
Source organism: Dasypus novemcinctus (assembly GCF_030445035.2). Classification (NCBI taxonomy): domain Eukaryota; kingdom Metazoa; phylum Chordata; class Mammalia; order Cingulata; family Dasypodidae; genus Dasypus; species Dasypus novemcinctus. The sequence continues at coordinate 92,204,611 of NC_080704.1, read as the reverse complement.
TTATAGTGGGGGATTTTAATACAACACTATCAAACCTGGAAACAACATCACAAAAGAGAATCACTAAAGAAAAAAAAATATTTGAACAGTATTTTAGAGGAGCTGGATCTTATAGACATATACAGATGATTACACCCAAACACAGCATGATATACATTTTTCGCAAGTACACATGGATCATTCTCTAAGATAGACCATATGCTAGGCCACAAAGAAAGGCTTAATGAATTCAGAAAGTTTGAAATCATACAAAATAATATCTCTAACCACAGTGGAGTGAAGCTTGAAATCTGTAAGGACTAGAGGCCCAGATCTCACACCAAGATATGGAAATTAAACAGCACACTCTTAGAAAAACAGTGGGTCAAAGAGGAAATCTCAAAATTAATCAATAATTACATTGAAACAAATGATAATGATAACACAACATACCAAAACTTATGGGCAGCAAAAGCAGTACTAAGAGAGGGTAATTTATAGCCATAAATTCATACATCAAAAAAGAAGAAAAAGCAAAAATTGAAGAACTGAGTGCACATTTGGAGGAATTAGTAAAAAAACAACAAAGTAATCCCACAGTAAGAAGAAAGAAAGAAATAACAAAAATAAGTGCAGAAATAAATGAAATAGAAAATAAGAAAGCACTTGAAAAGATAAACAAGACAAAGAGCAGGTTTTTTGAGAAGATCAATAAAATTGACAAACCATTAGTGAGACTGACAAAGAAAAAAAGAGAGAAGATGCCAATTCACAAAATAAGAAATGAGAAAGGAGATATCACCACTGACACCACAGAAATAAAGACTATCATAATGGATACTTTGAAAAACTATATTCCAACAAAAATGGATGTGTCATGATGAAGGGAGAGAGTGTTGCTGTGGGGGGAGTGGGGGACGGGGGCGGTGGGGTTGAATGGGACCTCATATTTTTCATAATGTAATTTAAATAAATAAATAAATAATTTTAAATAAATGACAATTCAGAGAAAATGGACAAATTCCTAAAAACACATAAGCAGCCTATATTGATGAAAGAAGAAATTAAAGATCTCATCAAACCAATCACAGGTAAAGAGATAGAATCAGTCATTAAAACCTCTCAACTAAGAAGAGACCAGGGCCAGACGGCATCACAGGTGAATTCTACAAAACATTCTGGAAAGAACTAACACCAATCCTGCTGAAACTCTTCGAAAAAATCGAAACAGAAGAAACATTGTCTAACTCATTCTATGATGCCAACATTACCTAGTACCAAAGCCAAACAAAGACACCACAAGAAAGGAAAATTACAGACCAATTTCTCTAATGAATCTAGACGCAAAAATACATAACAAAATACTTGCTGATCATATTCAACAACAAATTAAATGAATTATACACCACGACCATGTGAGATTCATTCCATGCATGCAAGGAAGTTTGAATATAAGAAAATCAATGTAACACACCATACAAATAGATTGAAGGAAAAAAATCACATGATTATATCTATAGATGCAGAAAAAGCATTTGACAATATACAGCACACTTTCTTCATAATAATATTCCAAAAGATCATAATACAAGGAAATTTTTTGAACATGATAAAGAGTATATATGAAAAATCCACAGCCAACATCGTTTACAATGGACAAATCCTAGAATCCTTCCCTCTAAAGTCAGGAACAAGACAAGGATCCCCACTCTCTCCCCTTCTATTTAAAATTGTCTTAGAAGTACTTGCTCAAGCACTGAGGAAAGAACCAGATATAAATTGTATTCAAATTGAAATTTGAGAAGTCAGAATTTCATTATTGGCAGATGACATGATCCTATACATAGGAAAACCTGAGAGGTCTACAACAAAGTTTCTAGAACTCATAAATGAGTTTAGTAAAGTCGCAAGTTATAAGACCAATATGCAAAAATCAGTAGCATTTCTGTACACCTATAATGAGCAAAATCAGGAGGAAATCAAGAAACAAATATCATTCACAATAGTAAATAAAAAAATCAAATACTTAGGAATAAATTTAACTAAAGATGTAAAAAACTCATACACGGAGAACTATACAAGATTGTTCAAGGAAATCAAAGAAGACCTAAATATTTGGAAGAATATTTGCTGTTCATGGAGAGGAAGACTGAATATTATTAAGATGTTTATCCTACCAAAACTGATCTACACATTCAATGCAATCCCAATAAAAATCTCTCAGCTTTCTATAAAGAGCTAGAAAACCTAACTATGAAACATATTTGGAAAGGATAGAGGCCCCAAATAGCCAAAGACATATTGAAAAAGAAAACAAAATTGGAGGAATCACACTTCCTGACTTCAAAGCATACTACAAAGCCACAGTAGTGAAAACAGCATGGTATTGGCATAAGGACAGACACACAGACCAATGGAATCGAATTGAAAGTTCTGATATAGAACCTCATATATATAGCCATGTAATATTCGATAAAGCCACCAAACCGTCTCAACAGGGAGAGAATGTCCTATTCAACAAATGGTGCATGGAAAACTGGATATCCATATGTAGAAGAATGAAAGATATTACCATCTCACATCTTATACAAAGACCAACTCAAGATGGATCAAACACCTAATTATAAGAGCCAAGACCATAAAAACTTTGGAAAGCAGTGTAGGGAAACATTTACAAACCTTGTAATAGGAAATGGCTCCATGAATATCACACCAAAAGCATGAGCAGCAAAAGAACAAGTAGATAAATGCGACTTCATCAAATTAAAGCCTTCTGCACCTCAAAGGAGTTTGTGAAGGAAGTAAAAAGGGAACCTACACAATGGGAGAAAAATTTGGCAAACATTTATCCGATAAGAGACTCATAACTTGCATATATAAAGAACTCCTATAGCTTGAAAATAAAAAGATAAACAACCCAGTTAAAAAATGGGGAAAAGATTTAAAAAGACACTTCTCCAAAGAAGAAATACAAATGGGTAAAGCACATGAAAAAATGCTCCAAATCTTTAGTTAACAGAAAACTGCAAATCAAAACTACAATGAGATATCATCTTACGCCCATAAGATTCGCAGCTATGAAAAAACTGAAGAATACAAATGCTGGAGAGGATGTGAGGAAATGGGAACACTCATTCACTGCTGGTGGGAATGTAGAAGGATCCAAACATTCTGGAGGACAGTTTGGCGGTTTCTCAAAAAACTAACCATAGATTTGCCATATGACCCAGCAATTCCACTGCTGGGTATATACCCAGCAGAACTGAAAACAAGGACACAAACCGGTATATGCACACCAATGTTCATAGCAGCATTGTTCACTATCGCCAAAAGTTGGAATCAACCCAAATGCCCATCAACAGATGACTGGATCAATAAATGTGGTATATACATACAATAGAATACTAATCAGCTTTAAGAACAAATATACTACAAACACACGTGATAACATGGATGAATCTTGAGAACCTTATGTTGAGTGAAGCACCCAGGCATTGAAGGACAAATACTACATGACCTCAATGATATGAAATAAGCAAGCTGAGTCAGAGAGCTAGAGACTAGAAGATAGCCTTACAGGAAAACCGGGGGTAGAGGAATGATGTAAGCTTACAACTACATGGGTGAAATCTATGATAAGCTGGAGGCAAGTATGTGTACAAGGAAGGGAAAAAAAGGGGGCATAGGGTTATCTCTGAGTGGGGCTTTGCAGGCTTGAGGGGTGCTAGGGATGGGCAGATGGGTATTATTGCCAAAGAAATTGGGGGGGAAGGGGCAACATACGACCATAGGAGATTATCAGGTGTCGGTTGAGAGTATAATGTTGAGAAATTTTTTTAAAATATAATTAGGAAAGTTACCTGTTTAAGATACTCAAAAGGGACAATCTGACACAGGACAGACTCATAGGGAATATCTGAATGCTCATTTTGCCAGAGTGGGTTATACCATTGGGTAAAGACCCATATAATGAGAGTGAAGGTAGATCCACATCGTGGGGAGGACTAATGCCATCAAATAGAGGGAACCATAGCTCTCAAGAGAAAGGCTTTCTCCCAGGGCATTAGGGCAGTTGACCAAGTCAAGCCCGCAACACAGTTGCAAGTATCTCTGAACATGGCTCCTCAAGAAATCAAGATTGTCACTGTGGGACCCAAGGGGAGAGAGAAATATATATTGAATAGATGGAACCAACATAACTGTGAGGGCAATAGAAGTGTTTCACAAGAGTTCACAAGGATGGATTTAAAACATGTAATATTACACCAAAAACATATAGGGGATGACAGACTAATAATGTAAACTATAATGTAAAACATAAGATAACTAAAAATTTAGAAAACTGTAGAGCCTAAAGTATAAACCAAAATGTAAACACAAATGTTACCTTGTTTGAAAGCTATTGTCTCAATATCTGTATAATATTTTCAGTAAAAATTATATGAATAAGATAAAATATTATTGCAATGGATGTGTCATGTTGTTGGGCAAGAGTGTTACTGTGCGGGGAGTGGTGGGGTGGGGCGTTGGGGGTGAATGGGGACCTCATAATTTTTTAATGTAATTTTTTTTAAAAAAATGAATAAATAAAAGAAAAAAAGAAAAAAAGGAGAAGATGCAAATACTCAAAATAAGAAATGAGAAAAGAGATATCACCACTGATCCCACAGAAATAAAGACTGTCAAAAGAGGATACTTTGAAAAACTATATTCCAACAAATCAACAATTTACAGGAAATAGACAAATCCCTAGACACCCATAAGCAACCTACATTGACAAAAGAAGAATTTGATGATCTCAACAAAACAATCACAATTAAAGAAATAGAATCCGTCATTAAAAACCTCCCAACTAAAAAGTGCCCTGAGCCAGAAAGCTTCAAATAAGTGAATTCTACAAAACATTCCGGAAAGAACTAACACCAATCTCACTTAAACGCTCTCAAAAATTGACACAGGAAGAACATTGACTAACTCATTTGCTAATGCCAACATTAGTCTAGTACCAGCGCCAAACAAAGACACCACAAGAAAGGAAATTTGCAGAACGATCACTCTAATGAACCTTAATGTGAAAATCCTCAACAAAATATTGCTAAAGATATTAAAAAAAACATTAAAGAATTATACACCATGACCAAGTGGGGTTCATTCCTGGTATGCAGGGATGGTTCAACATAAGAAAATCAATCAATGTAATACACCATATAAACAGATTGAAGGAAAAAAATCACATGATTATATCTGTAGATGCAGAAAAAGCATTTGACAAAATACAGCACACTTTCTGGATAAAAACACTCCAAAAGATCAGAATACAAGAAATTTTTTTTTATTGTTTTTTTTTCTTTTTTCTTTTTTATTGACTTTGTAATAATATTACATTAAAAATATATATGTGAGGTCCCATTCAACCCCACCCCCCCACCCCACCTCTCCCCCCCCCAGCAACACTCATTCCCATCATCATGACACATCCATTGGATTTGGTAAGTACATCTTTGGGCACCTCTGCACCTCATAGTCAATGGTCCACATCATGGCCCATACTCTCCTCCATTCCATCCAGTGGGCCCTGTGAGGATTTACAATGTCCAGTGATTGCCTCTGAAGCACCATCCAGGGCAGCTCCATGTCCCAAAGATGCCTCCACCTCTCATCTCTTCCTGCCTTTCCCCATACCCATCAGCCACCATGTCCACTTTTCCCAATCCAATGCCACCTCTTCTATGTGGACATTGGATTGGTTGTGTCCATTGCATCTCTATGTCACGAGGAGGCTCAGATTCCACATGGATGCTGGATGCAATCCTCCCATTTTCAGTTGTAATCACTCTAGGCTCCATGGTGTGGTGGTTGTCCTTCTTCAACTCCATCTTAGCTGAGTGTGGTAAGTCCAGTAAATCAGATTGTAGGTGCTGGAGTCTGTTGAGGCTCAGGACCTGGCTATCACATTGTCAGTCCAGAGATTCAAATCCCCTAAGTATATGTTAAACCCCAACATTAACTGCACCTCCAGCACATTAGCATGAAAGTCTTATGAAGGAAGATCCCTTCTGAGTCCAGATTCATCACACATAAACACCCTTTCCAAAGAGGGGCCATCTGCCCTGGTAGTTAACCCCATCGGCCATGACCATAACTCCCATGGGTCTCTTTAGCCCTCAAAGGAACCAATATCTGGGGGTTGCATCTGCTTTATCTGTCTCTCTGACTCTGCTCAGTTGTGCATGAGGGCAATCCTTCTGCCAGCCTCCAGACTCTTTTTTAGAAACTCGTAGCCATATAAACTCATTTCTCCTTTCCATTTCCCCCTTACTTTAGGTCAAACAGCATTTTAAAGTCATGTTATTTTATGTAGACAGGGATATTCTGCTGATCTGCATTGAACCTTCCATTTAAGGTCATTTTCCAGTTGCATCATCAGTTGGTAGTTGATAGTGGTCCCTCGGTGCCAGGGAGGCTCATCCCCAGGTGTCATGTCCCACGCTGGGGGGGGAAGGCATTGCATTTACATGCTGAGTTTGGCTTCGAGACTGGCCACATTTGAGTAACATGAAGGCTGACAGGAGGAAATTCCCAGGCACAATGTTGCTCTAGGCCTTGTTCTTATTTTAGGCTTATCAGCTCACAAGCATAGTCATTAGCGTCAGGGGCTCACTGTTGAATGCTCACTCCCTCCCGGTCCCCGCCACTGTACCTGGGAGACTGTCGCTGCTCCCCTAGGGACCACGACAGAGCACCACTGGCCAGGAACCCAGTACCCCCCTGCTGTGGTTTTTAATTGTTGCCACTATGAGTATATCCAAACATTACCATGCACCCTGGACATATGTTCTGTACAGCTCCCTGTCAGCCATATATCACCTGTCATTGGTATCCCATACCATTATCCCTCCATTGCCATTGTTGAAACACTCTGTGATCCAGAACTCCCCGAAATTTGAAGCCCAATATGATGTCATGGTCCCTTACTAGGGAATGGCTTATAGCGATGGGTTTAAAGGTTAGATAAAGAACTTGGATAAAGTTAGATAAAGAACTTAGATAAAGAATGTTGACTTGAAAAAATTCTACATCCTATCTTTTTCTTTTTTTTTTTTTTCTCCCTAATTATTCAGCTTCTCTTCACAGGAGTCCTAGAACACAGCAATGCATATATATAATATACAGCACTCCCATACATCCACCACAAAACCTTTTTCCTTCCACAGCGATACTCTTACACCCTATTCACATCATATTTACTTAACGTGTTGTACAGAGTCTGAGACATTAGCTTTCTAACAAGGTGATATCTGTGCTTACATTATGGTGCATACTTTAGGATACACAGTTCTTTACATTCTTAGTTATCCTATGTTTTACATTATGGTTTACATTATCAGTCTGTCATCTCCTATATGTTATGGTGTAATATTACATGTTTTATATCCATCCTTGTGTACTCTCAAGAAACTCATCTCTTACCCCCCATTTACCTTGGTTCCACATATTTAACGTTCATTTTCCCTTCCACCTTGGTGCCCACAGTGACAGCCAACCTCCGCTTCCTGAGGAGCCACTTCCAGACATAGATGGAATAGTGTTCAGGGCCTAACTTGCTCAACTGCCCCAATGCCCTGGGAGCCACGCTTTCTCTCGAGGGATACAGTTACCTCTATTTGGTGGCATTAGTCCTCCCCAGGATGTGGGTCTACCCCCACTCTCACTACTTGGGTTTCTACCCCATGGTGACACCCACTCTGGCAGAATGAGCATTTAGACATTCCGCAGGAGCCCATCCTGCATCAGACCCTCCCCTCCGAGCATTCTAAACAGGTAACCCTCTTTATTATATTTTGATATGATTTTCTCGGCATTTTACTCTCCACCAACACCTGACCCTCTCCTGTGTTCGTATGCTACCCCTCCCTCCCCCCACTTTTGGGCCATGTTACCCATCTGTCCCTCCCCAGCCACCCTCAAACCCGCAAAGCCCCAACCAAAGGCAACCCCTTGCCCCCCTTTTATCTCTTCTTTGTCTTCATACTTACCACCATCTCGTCTTAAATTCCACCCCTGCAGACATCTGGTCACATCCTTCCTCCACCCTCCGATTTCCTGTAAGCCTATCGTTCAGTCTCTTGCTATCTAGGGCAGCTTGGTTATTTCATATCATTGAGGTCATGTAGTAAATCGGTTTGTGTCCTTGTTTTCAGTTCTGCTGGGTATATACCCAGCAGTGGTATTGCTGGGTCATATGGCAAATCTATGGTTAGTTTTTTGAGAAACCGCCATACTGTCCTCCAGAAAGGTTGGATCCTTCTGCATTCCCACCAGCAGTGGATGAGTGTTCCCCTTCCTTCACATCCTCTCCAGCACTTGTATTCTTCTGTTTTTTTCATAGCTGCCAATCTTATGGGTGTAAGATGGTATCTCATTGTAGTTTTGATTTGCATTTCCCTGATAGCTAGAGATTTGGAACATTTTTTCATGTGCTTTTTTGCCATTTGTATTTCTTCTTGGGAGAAGTGTCTGTTTAAGTCTTTTTCCCATTTTTTAAATGTGTTGTTTATCTTTTTATTTTCAAGATATAGAAGTTCTTTATATATGCAAGTTATAAGTTTCTTATCAGATATATGATTGCCAAATATTTTCTCCCACTGTGTGGGTTCCCTTTTTACTTTCTTGAAAAACTTCTTTGAGGTGCAGAGGCTTTAATTTTGAGGAAGTCCCATTTATCTATTAGTTCTTTTGCTGCTCGTGCTTTTGGTGAGATATTCATAAATCCATTTCCTATTACAAGGTCCTGTAGATGTTTCCCTACACTGCTTTCTAAGGTTTTTATGGTCTTGGCTCTTATATTTAGGTCTTTGATCCATCTTGAGTTGATCTTTGTATAAGGTGTGAGATAGTAATCCTCTTTCATTCTTCTACATATGGCTATCCAGTTCTCCAGACACCATTTGTTGAATAGGCCACTCTCTCCCAGTTGAGAGGGTTTGGTGGCTTTATCGAATGTTATGTGGCTGTATATGTGAGGTTCTATATCAGAGCTTTCAATTCGATTCCATTGGTCTATGTGTCTCTCCTTATGCCAATGCCATGCTGTTTTCACCACCGTAGCTTTGTAGTATGTTTTGAAGTCAGGTAGTGTGATTCCTCCAATTTCGTTTTTCTTTTTCAGTATGTCTTTGGCTATTCGGGGTCTCTTTCCTTTCCAAATAAATTTCGTAGTTAGTTTTTCTAGTTCCTTAAAGAAGGCTGCGTTGATTTTTATTGGGATTGCATTGAATCTGTAGATCAGTTTTGGTAGGATAGACATCTTAATAATGTTCAGTCTTCCTATCCATGAACAAGGAATAGTCTTCCATTTATTCAGGTCTTCTTTGATTTCCTTGAACAATCTTGTATAGTTCTCGGTGTATAAGTTCTTTACCTCTTTAGTTAAATTTATTCATAAGTATTTGATTTTTTTTATTTACTATTGTGAATGATATTTGTTTCTTGATTTCCTCCTGATCTTGTTCCTTAAAGGTGTACAGAAATGCTACTGATTTTTGTGCATTGATCTTATAACCTGCGACTTTACTAAACTCATTTATGAGTTCTAGAATCTTCGTTGCAGATCTCTCAGGGTTTTCTATGTATAGGATCATGTCATCTGCAAATAATGAAATTTTTACTTCTTCCTTTCCAATTTGAATGCCTTTTATTTCTGGTTCTTGCCTCAGTGCTCGAGCAAGTACTTCTAAGACAATGTTAAATAGGAGCGGAGACAGTGGGCATCCTTGTCTTGTTCCTGAGTTTAGAGGGAAGGAGTCTAGGATTTCTCCATTGTAAACAATATTGGCTTTAGGTTTTTCAAATATACTCTTTATCATGTTCAAAAAATTTCCTTGTATTCCAATCTTTTGGAGTGTTTTTATCAAGAAAGGGTGCTGTATTTTGTCAAATGCTTTTTCTGCATCAATAGATATAATCATGTGATTTTTTCCTTCAATCTGTTTATATGGTGTATTATGTTAATTGATTTTCTTATGTTGAACCATCCTTGCATACCTGGGATGAATCCCACTTGGTCGTGGTGTATAATACGTTTAATGTGTTGTTGAATACGATTAGCAAGTATTTTGTTAAGTATTTTTGCGTCTAGGTTCATTAGAGAAATTGGTCTGTAATTTTCCTTTCTTGTGATGTCTTTGTTTGGCTTTGGTACTAGGGTAATTTTGGCATCATAGAAGGAGTTGGGTAATGTTCTTTCTGTTTCGATGTTTTGGAATAGTTTCAGCAGGATTGGTGTCAGTTCTTTCCGGAATGTTTTGTAGAATTCACCTGTGAAGCCATGTGGCCCTGGGCTCTTCTTAGTTGGGAGATTTTTAATAACTGATTCTATCTCTCTGCTTGTGATTGGTTTGTTAAGATCATCAATTTCTTCTTTCGTCAATATGGGCTGCTTATGTGTTTCTAGGAATTTGTCCATTTCCTCTAGATTGTAATTTTTGTTGGAATATAGTTTTTCAAAATATCCTCTTATGATAGTCTTTATTTCTGTGGGGTCAGTGGTGATATCACCTTTCTCATTTCTTATTTTGTGTATTTGCATCTTCTCTCTTTTTTTCTTTGTTAGTGTTGCTAAAGGTTTGTCAATTTTGTTAATCTTCTCAAAAAACCAGCTCTTGGTCTTGTTTATCTGTTCAAGTGCTTTCTTATTTTCTATTTCATTTAGTTCTGCTCTTATCTTTGTTATTTCCTTCCTTCTTCTTCCTGTTGGGTTACTTTGTTGTTGTTTTTCTAATTCCTTCAAATGTGCAGTTAGTTCTTCAATTTTTGCTCTTTCTTCTTTTTTGATATATGAATTTATGGCTATAAACTTCCCTCTCAGTACTGCTTTTGCTGCATCCCATATATTTTGGTATGTTGTGTTATCATTATCATTTGTTTCAAGGTAGTCATTGATTTCTTTTGAGATTTCCTCTTTGACCCACTGTTTTTCTAAGAGTGTGCTGTTTAATTTCCAAATCGTGGTGTGAAATCTGGGCTTCTGTCCCTTGCAAATCTCCAGCTTGACTCCACTGTGGTCAGAGATAATGTTTTGTATGATTTAAATCTTTCTGAATTCGTTCAGACTTTCTTTGTGGCCTAGCATATGATCTATCTTGGAGAATGATCCATGTGCGCCTGAGAAAAATGTATATCCTGCTGTGTTTGGGTGTAGCGATCTATATATGTCTATTAGATCCAGCTCCTCTAATATACTATTCAGATGTTTTGTTTCTTTGGTGATTCTCTTTTGAGATGTTCTGTCCAGAGTTGATAGTGGTGTATTAAAATCCCCCACTATAATTGTAGATGTATCTATTCTTTCACTTAGTTTTTCCAGCGTTTGCCTGACATATTTAGAGGCACCCTTGTTAGGGGCATAGATATTTATGATTGTTCGATCTTCTTGACAGATTTTCCCTTTCACTAAAATGTAGTATCCTTCTTTGTCTCTCACAATTGTTTCATATTTAAAGTCTATTTTGTCTGATATTAATATAGCTACTCCTGCCTTTTTTTGGTTATTGTTAGCTTGTATGATTGTTTTCCAGCCATTCACTTTCAATCTCCATGCGTCTCTGGGTCTAAGATGTGTCTCTTGTAGACAGCATATGGATGGGTCATATTTCCTTATCCATTGTCCCAGTCTGAATCTTTTGATAGGTGAGTTTAATCCGTTGACATTCGGTATTATTACTATCAAGGAATTATTTGTGTTAGCCATATTTTGATTGAATTTGTGTTTGTCATATTTTGTTTGTATATTTTTTTTTCTTTTTTGTTGTTGTTGTTGGTCTTATACTCTCCTCCAACTCTGCCTTTCCTGTTTTTTCCTTTCTTCCTGCAGAACTCCCTTTAGAATTTCTTGAAGGGGAGGTTTCTTGTTGGTATTCTCTTTCAGTTTCTGTTTGTCTGCGAATATTTTGAACTCTCCATCATATTTGAATGCTAGTTTAGCTGAATAGAGTATTCTTGGTTGGAAATTCTTTTCCTTTAGTACCTTGACTATATCATACCACTGCCTTCTTGCCTCCATGGTTTCAGAAGAGAAATCAGCACTTAATCTAATTGAGCTTCCCTTGTATGTGATGGTTTTCTTTTCTCTTGCTGCTTTTAGGATTTTCTCTTTGTCTTGAGCATTGGATAATTTGACAAGTATATGTCTTGGGGTGAGCCTGTTGGGGTTTATGACTTGTGGAGAGCACTGTGCTTCTTGGATATGCACATCTGTCTCTTTCAGTAGATTTGGGAAGTTTTCAGCCATTATTTCCTGCAACCCTCCTTCTGACACCTTTCCCTTCTCTTCACCTTCTGGAATGCCTATAATACGTATGTTTGAGCGTTTTGCATTGTCATTCAGGTCCCTAAATCCTAACTGGATTTTTTCTATCTTCTTATTGACCCCTTCTACTATCTGTTTGATTTCTGATGTACTGTCTTCCACATCACTAATTCTCTGCTCTGTCTCTTCTAGTCTGCTGATATTTGCTGCAAGTGTATTTTTGATTTCTTGAACTGTGGTGTTCATTCCCATCATATCTGTTATGTTTTTGCGTATGTCTGCAATTTCCCCTCCAAGTGATGTCTTCATGTTGTTAACCTCTTTCATTACTTCATCAAATTTGTCGGTGATAAATGTTCTGAGATCTTTCATTGCTTGTGCCAAGTTTTGCTCCCCTTCATGATTATTGGTTTGTTGATTGGATTCAGCCATGTTTTCCTGATTACTGGTTTGGTTTGTAGATTTTTGTTGCTTTCTGGTCATCTCTTTATTTTGACGGATTTAATCAGTTCCTTAGCTTCTTTGTCTGCTCTTGGAGGTTAATTAGCTGTTATTTTTGCATAGGTGTTATATCTTCTCTTTGTCACTTTTTTCTTCTTTTTCTAGTTTATTGTTGTTGGTTAAGTTCACTTTAAAGGAAAGTATTAGTGTTGGGGAAAGGCAATTGTGTAAGCAAGGGAAAAGTGTAAAGTAGTATTGGTGATATATGTTAACAAAGCAAGAATATGAGATCTGGGATGATGGAGGTTAGATTCATGTAAATTGTGTAGAGTTATAGCAGTAGGTAGAGTACTTATTATAAGGTAGATGATTGAATATGGTAGGAATATGGTATGAGCTAAAAAGCTATTGATTTCGTGAGAGAGGGAAAGAGAAAAGAAAGGTAATAGTTTCAAGAGTGGATAACATACAGAAAACAAAACATAGGTATTAGTAATTAAGACTTACACCCTTTGTGGATCGAAGAAAAGGAGGTGGAAGGTGGAATATAGGAGAGCCAGTAGATGCTGGCGGATATCAAGATGTAGGGGAAAGAGGATAGTGTAGGTAGCCTAAATCACTTCACACAGAAATGAGGCAGTGAAGGATGAGAAAACCCACCGAATGTGAGGTGTTTCCTGCCGCACCTATTGTATAATTGAGTTAAAATAAACTAAGTAGAATATGAGGGACAAGAGGGAGAGTGACAACAGAATAAAAAGGGGGAAAAAGAAAGAAAGAAAGAAAAAAAAGGCGGGGGGAGGAAGGGACGAGAGGAAGAAAGGAAAAGAGTGTGGCCAGGGGTGGGGAACAGGTAGGGGAAAGAAAAAAAAAATAAAAAAAACAGATATACACGAACGAGAATTAAAACACCCACTACACAGCACCTACCACACACAAAAAAAAATAAACCCTTAAATAACTGAGTAAAAAAAGACTTTGGGGGATATACTGTGAGAGAAGACTAGGGGATAATGCAGTGTTAGCAATCAGGAAATTGAAAAAAGTAAAGAATAAGTCAAAATGAAAATAAAAACAAAACCAAATGAAACGATAAAGAAAAAATGCCAACGTTGAAGGCTAGGGCATTTAAGGACCTCAGATGGACCTCAGTGCATGATGGATTCAGGGATGGAAAGTCTGAGATATTGAGGACTCAAGAGGTGTGAGTCTCTGTAGTGTGGGCCACCAGAATTTAGGGAATTCAGACCTGGCAGCCTCCAATCTCATCAACAGGAAGCCTGGGAGCCCCGCAGTGTAACACAGCCCCCCGGGATCCCCACAGTTGGGTGCCAACCCTATGGGGGAAGTCAGATCCACAAACTCTATATTGTGACTGAACCCTGCAATTCACTTTGCTGGGATCATAATTACGTTATCTTTCATTTGAGCTTTTTGGACAGCTCCCGTCCTGTGATTCCAAACCACTGCCACTAGAGGGCGCCTCTACACCGCAGCCACTTTACTAGTACAGATCCAAAGCCCGGCCAGTGACGCGGAAAACGGATTCCAATACCAGAATTCTCAAGCTTCGCAGAATATTCCTTAATCTGCTTCCAGACGTGTGCCCCCCCCTTGCCACAGCCTAGATCAATTTTCCAATTACTTCTCTTTATTGCCTACAGCCTATTTGGGTTGGAGAACGGTTGCCGGGATTTTGGGGGCGGGGCTTCGGGCGGAAGCGCTATTGTTTATATTCGCACTCAAAAGTTTCTCCCGCTTCACAACAAAACACCGTCTATCTTCCGAAATCGATCCACAAAGGCCATCTGTCACATCAACCTGTCAACAGCTCACCCAGAGCTCCTGAACTCCTTAGCCCTTCAGATTCATCTAAAAGTGGTGCCGCCTGGCTGGACCGCGGTTCCCCCCACCCCCAACAGGGAGGAGCCTGTGCGCGGGTCTCACCTGCGGGCAATAGAACCCAAATTATATCTACAAGACCAATCCTCTCCGTTACCTTTCCACCCAATCGATGTCCCGACACTTCTGCCCTGCAAAAATCCCGAAAAAGCCTCGCCTTGGAGAACCTGCCGCCGTGCCCAGCCGTCTCTTCCCGGGACAGACCACAAAGGCAAGTTTACTCAGCGACCATCTTGTCTCCTCCCGCCAAGAAAATTTTTTGAACATGATAAAGAGTATATATGAAAAACTTAGAGCCAACATTGTTTACAATGGAGAAATCCTAAAATCCTTCCCTCTAAACTCAGGAACAAGACAAGGATGCCCATTGTATCCCCTTCTATTTATCATTGACTTAGAAGTACTTGCTCAAGCACTGAGGCAAGAACCAGATATAAAAGGCATTCAAATTGGAAAGGAAGAAGTCAAAATTTCATTATTTGCATATGACATGATCCTATACATAGAAAACCCTGAGAGATCTACAACAAACCTTCTAGAACTCATAAATGAGTTTAGCAAAGTTGCAGGTTATAAGATCAATGTGCAAAAATCAGTAGCATTTCTGTACACCAATAATGAGCAAGATCAGGAGGAAATCAGGAAACAAATACCATTCACAATAGTAAATTAAAAAAATCAAATACTTAGGAATTAATTTAACTAAAGAGGTAAAAAACTTATACACTGGGAACTATACAAGACTGTTCAAGGAAATCAAAGAAGACCTAAATAAATGGAAGAATATTCCTTGTTCATGGATAGGAAGACTGAATATCATTAAGATGTCTATCCTACCAAAACTGATCTACACATTCAATGCAATCCCAATAAAAATCAACACAACCTTCTTTAAGGAACTAGAAAAACTATGAAATTTATTTGGAAAGGAAAGAGACCCCCAATAGCAAAAGACATATTGAAAAAAAAAAACGAAATTGGAGGAATCACACTTCCTGACTTCAAAACATACTACAAAGCTACAGTAGTGAAAACAGCATGGTATTGGCATAAGGAGAGGGACACAGACCAATGGAATCGAATTGAAAATTCTGATATAGAATCTCATATATATGGACATTATTCGATAAAGCCACCAAACCATCTCAACAGGGAGAGAATGGCCTTTTCAACTGTTGCTGCCTTTCTCCGCCCCTCCTCCCCTTACAGCCCCCGCTGTCCTTCCCGCCAGTCCCGCCCTTATTGCCAACCTAAAATCTGCCCTCTTCCCCATTAACTGCTTACGGCAGACCACCACAGATCTGCCTGCCTGCCTCAGCCTATCTACTACCGCCCCATAGCCTGCCCTCCCTTCATCACACTCCTCCCTCAACCCAACCCTATATAACTGAGTGTACTTCCGCAATAAAGCAGACCTGTTCTTGCGCTCAAGCGGTCTCCGTGGTTTTTCCTTAACCGTGCGTCCCCCACGCCTGGAGAACTGGTACTCCCTCTTGGGGCACCCCCCGCCGGTGGTTCAGCAGGAGCAAGCCCCCCTGACTCTTGGGCCTGAGCGAGGACGAAACCCTCTCGCTCAGCTACAACTGGCACCCAACGTGGCAGCTCCTCCCCCGGCCCCTCTCTACTGCTGCTGCTGCTGTGATCGTCCTCCTCTCCAGTTAGGGACCCCTCGCCCGGATGAGCCCCAAGGGACCCCTCGCCGTGGTCCCGTCCCTATCCCGTCATGGGTGCCTCTTTATCATTGCATCAGGCGCCGCAAGTCAGAGCCCTCACTGCCCTGCTTGATGCCAATGGAGTCCGCGTCTCCTTGTGGCAGCTCCAAAAGTACTGGGATCTCTTGCTCCCTTTTAATCCGTGGCTCACCACCTGCCAACTCTGGAGCCCGGACACATACTCGCGACTCATAGATCGAGTCACCTCCGCCATGGAGCACGAGAAACGCACCTTCCCAGCAGGCCTCTTACCCGTTCTCGTTGCCATTCGCGCTTGCCTCCTTGGCGCTCCTACCGAGGCCGTTTATGAAGCTTCTCCCAAACGGCCTCTAGACTGTGATTCCGATGAGCCCGCCGACATTGACTCTCTGTCTAACCAACTTGCTGTCACTCTCGAGTGCGAACCTCCCCGCCCGAGCTCCCCGCAGCAGACAGAAACCACTCCTGCTGCTCCCCAATATGGCGGACTTCCGCCTTCTTCCCCCACTTCTGCCCAAGATGGCACGCATCTGGCTTCTTCTTCACCAGTGTCCTCCTCCCGCCTCTACCCGCCTCTTCCTGCCCAGTCAGCGTCCGGTTCGGGCCCGGAAACTGCATGGTCGCTATCTTCCGCTAAACCGGAAACGCCCCTCGAGCCATTTTGTCCGCTGCCGGATGTGGCTGCTCCGCCATCTTGGCCAGCGCCCGGAAGGGTCCTGCCGCCATTTTGTTGTCAGCCGGAAGCCGCTAAGCCGCCATTTTCTCACCCGTGTTCCACTTATCCCTTGCCACCGCTGTACGGCAATAGTCCTTCACCTGCCTTGGCTGCTCCATCGGTCCCCGGTGCCACACCTTCTCAAACCCCTCAGCTGTATCCGCTGAATCTGCAGCCCACGCCACAGCGACCCCAAACTTGGCTACCCTTTACAGCGGAAGAGGTCAGAACCCTCTGCAAAGCTGTAAAGGAAGACGGAATTGGCAGCCCTTATGCGCAGCAACTACTTGAGGAGTTGGGGACTCAACTCGTTCTCCCATATGACTGGATTGCACTAGCCCGCGCCATCCTGACGCCGGGTCAATTTATTGAATGGCGCTCCCATTACCAAGCGGCTGTTGACCGACAAATCGTGGAGAATGCCCAAGCTGGCGTCCTCCATCCCTCTGATGCATACATGGGGACCAACAATTATGCAGACCCTCGTTCTTACCTTCAAATTGACCCAGGGTTTTGGCACCAGGTAAAAGTCCTCGTCCAGCGATCTTTCTCTCTAGTCTCCACCAAGCAGCCCACCAAACTCGCGCAGCTGCTTCAAGACTCCAATGAGACTTTCCCAGCATTTGTCGCCCGCGTCCTGGAAGCTTGCCAGCAGAAAATTTCTAGCGAGGATGCCCAGTTTGCGCTGGCCAAAGAACTTATCATAGACGGGTGCCTTGCGCCTTTCTGGGCCGTGGTCCTTCCCATACGTGACAAAGCTCTGCACGAATGGGTCCTTGCTTGCCGTGACGTCGACCCACAAGTCAAAACACTCACCGCTGCCTTTGCCTCTGCCATGGCTGTTTCATCCACCTCCACTTCCATCTGCTTTCGATGCGGCCAGCCCGGCCACTTCGTCCGTGAGTGCTCCCAGCCAGGCCCAGCGCCTCGTTCAGACCCGCCAATGCGACAACCAAGGGGCCCTTCTATGCCGTGTCCGCGTTGTGGGAAAGGATATCACTGGGCCCGCGACTGCCGTTCCGCCCAAGGTTCCCAGCAGCCTTTAAACTCCCAGCGGGGCAGGCCTCAGCCCCACCCCCAAGAGGCCCCCAAAAGAATTCCCAAGCCATAATGTGGACAATGCCCATCACGCAGCGCCAGAGACACTCACTGGAGCTTAAAATCGATGGGCAATGGCTCGATGGGCTCCTGGATTCTGGCGCTGAAGTCTCCTGTGTTCCCTTCGAAGTCGCTGCGTTCAATCACTGGCCCTTAGAGACCGGCCCTCAAGTCATCGGCACCACGGGAGCCGCTACCTCCTGGAAAACGTCCCAGCCTCTGCACTGGAGCGACCGAGAAGGCCATGAAGGCCAAATTCGCCCACTTGTCCTTTCATCTGTCCAAACCATCTTGTGGGGAAGAGATGTCCTCAGCCAGTTAAAGGCCCGAATTACCACAGAGGTCTTCTCAGTCGCGCTGCCCCCCCCTACTAGGGGCCACTGCTCACATCTCAAGACCTGACCCTATTCCTCTGGATTGGGACACAGAGGAGCCCATCTGGGTCGAGCAGTGGCCCTTACCAGCTCACAAATTACAAGCTCTCTCTGCCCTCGTCCAAGAGCAGCTACAGGCAGGGCACATAGAGTCATCCACTAGTCCCTACAATTCACCAGTCTTTGTCATCAGCAAAAAGAGCACTGGCAAATACCGCCTTCTCCACGATCTCCACGAGATCAACAAGCATATCAAACCAATGGGGTCACCTCAGCCAGGATGCCCGCACCCCACTGCAGTCCCCCAACATTTTCATGCAGCAACCATTGGCATCAAGGACTGCTTTTTCTCTATTCCTCTTCACCCGCGAGACTGTCCACGATTTGCGTTTACAGTCCCACGCACCAACAACCAGGGCGCAGCGCTTCGATTCCAATGGCGAGTGCTACCGCAAGGTATGCGGAACAGCCCAACCATATGTCAGCTCTATGTCAACCATGCCATTGAGCCGCTGCGCTCAAAGTTTCATCCAGAGCAAACATACATTCTCCACTATATGGATGACCTTCTCTTAGCAGCGAGCTCCAGCGCGCTCCTCAATGACCTGCTCTCTTCAGTGATGACAAACCTTTCAAGCCTCGGACTTACCGTGCAATCAGACAAAATAAACCTCCAACCTCCTTTTCAATTTTTGGGTTTTCATTTTCATCACTTCATTCAGCCCACAAGCCCACAAATTCATGTCTCTCACAAGATGACGCTGACTGGACTCCAACAACTTTGCGGACAAATCAATTGGCTTCGCTCGGCGCTGCCCATCACAACAGCGCAGATGCAACCCCTCTTCGAGCTCTTGCAGACCAAAGACAGCCCACCAACTGCAGCCACCCGCAGCATCACCATCTCTCCTGCTGCTCGAGAAGTCGTCCAGCAAGTTAGCGCCGCTCTGCAGCAGTGCCGCCTGGAGCGGTTCTCCCCTAACCTTCCAATTTTGGCTTTAGTTCTGCCAACGCCAATCACTCCCACAGGTCTCTTGTGGCAAGATGGCCCTCTCCTTTTTCTGCATACGTCAAAGAGCAAACTCCCGAAAATCTGCCCTTTTATAAGGGCCTAGATCGCGTTGGCCACTGACTTAGTACTTCTCTCCATACAAACGTATGGCATCCTGCCACACACCATTGTCTGGCCTTTAGATGCCAAGGAAGATACCTCCCTCATCATGAACAATGCCCAAATGCAGAGCCTGGTAGAGCTCTTTCGCGGCTCCTTTGACAACCACTATCCTCATCACCAATTGCTGCAGGGAATGTCTCAATTGGCGTTTTCCAACCCGTTCCATCCATTGCCCGCGCGGAACCCAATCCCCTCAGCCATCACTGCCTTCACCGATGCCTCAAAAACGGCATTTGCAGCCATTATATACACCCCTCGAAATCCTGAGCCACAGCAACTGCTGTTCACAAATGACTTCTCTGTTCAAGTAGGTGAGCTTCTAGCCGTAGTAGGTGAGCTTCTAGCTGTCGCTGCAGTCCTTAACCTCCACCCAAACCAGTCTCTCAACATCTTCACTGACAGCCTATACACCCTTCAAGTGTGCCGCAGCCTCCTGCTTGCCACTTTCCTACCGAGTGACTCAAACATTGATTGAGCGCTCGCCTTCGTACAGCGACTGCTTGAGGCGAGGCAGCAGCCTTGGTTCATTGCTCATATCAGAAGCCACTCTGGCCTACCAGGACTGCTGGCTCAAGGGAATGACCTCGCTGATGCTTCTGTGTCAAGCCGCCAGGTAAACCCAGTCCTCCTCCATAAAAGCCCTGCCGACGGGCCGCGGCTTGGAGACTTTGTTAATCAAGCCAAGCTCCTGCATTCCCAATTCCACTTCTCAGTGCGGTCCATCCGAAAGCTCTTTCCAGACATACCCATTGAAACTTGCAAGCACCTTGTGCGCGCGTGCCGGACTTGCGCGCCCCTGCTGCCACTGGGACCTTTGCAGCCTCAGGGTGTTAACCCCCGCGGCCTCCGTCCGAATTCAAGGTGGCAATTAGATGTCACTCATGTCAGCGCATTTGGCTGCCTTAAATATCTTCATGTGGCAATTGATACCTTTTCACATCTGTGCTATGCAGTCCCTCTTGCGGGGGAAAGTGCTAAACACTGCATCCAGGCGCTTCGCCAAGCTATTCTGTTCATGGGAATTCCATGGGATCTCAAAACACACAACGGACCTGCCTATCGCAGTGCCACCTTTGCCAGCTTCATGCAGATGTATCACATCACGCATCATTTTGGCATTCCATACAATCCACAAGGGCAAGGAATCATCGAGCGCACTCACCAACAGCTCAAGCTACTCATTCAAAAAGAAAGGGCCTTCTCTCCCCACAAGGCCCCAGCTGACATCGTGACTGCCTGCCTCATTCATCACAATCTCCTAACCTTCGAGGACCGTGGACTCTCCCCCACCCATAAACACTGGGGACCCATGTGGCAGCCCTCGCAAGTTCCCCTCGTCCATTGGAAAGACCCTGCCACAATTCGTTGGCAAGATCCAGCTCCCCTCCTAGCACAGGGGAGGGGCTTTGCTTGCGTCTTTCCAGATTCTGAGCCGCAGCCACTCTGGGTTCCTGGGCATTGCATTCGGCCTGCCACTGACCCATTAGTTCCACCGAACGATCAGCACCCTATGCCTTCGGTGAGAGATAACATTGACAGTGGATACGGCCCAGAGGTCGCCCCGTTCACCCGGATCCAGCACCAGCCATCATCAAGGAACTCCCCTTTTTAAAACGTTTCAGACCCTTACCCCGCTCTCCTTACCCCCCTCATGCTGCCCGCTCACCAAGTGTGGAGAGCGAGGAGTTTTCTCCACAGATGCCGCACCGTCAGATGATGCCTCTACACAGCCTCGCAGCCGTTCACTTCGTCCTGGCTTCCCTCACTCTCCCAGCCGCTGCCAACCCGAGTCACCAGCCCTTCAATTGGACCCTCTCCCTCTGGCAACAAAAAAGGCTCCTCGCCTCGAACGTAACCGCCTCCGCCCCCTCTTTCACTACTGATGTCGCCAACCTCACTGGACGCACTAACCTTCCGTCTTATGAGTGGGGGGGACACAACCCCGCTGCCACAGGTTTCTCCACCTACTCCAGACCGCACGCCTATAGGTTCTTGTCTTCCTCTCCTTACTTCTCCCCAACTACTCCTCCCCCTCGGGCGAGGGGTACAGGGGCATCACAGGCCCGTTTCGCTGGCAAGGCTCGGCGCGTGCCAGGTGCCGGCGTGTGCCGACCCTAATGGCGGGCACATGCATCCTGGCCAGATGCTATGCTGTCGGCTCACGACCGGCCGGTCCTCGTGGTCTCCCCACACCCCTCGTCTTATCCCCGTGCCCGTCCGTATAACCTCCTTTTCCTCCTACTCTTCCTCCTAATCCTTGTCTTTTGTTGCTGCGCACGTCGAGCCATTCACACCCACCGTGCGCACCAAAACTTGTTGCTTCAATTTCTTTTTAAAACAAAAGGAACAATTGTTGCTGCCTTTCTCCGCCCCTCCTCCCCTTTCAGCCCCCACCATCCTTCCCGCCAGTCCCACCCTTATTGCCAACCTACAATCTGCCCTCTTCCCCATTAACTGCTTATGGCAGACCACCACAGATCTGCCTGCCTGCCTCAGCCTATCTACAACCGCCCCGTAGCCTACCCTCCCTTCATCACACTCCTCCCTCCACCCAACCCTATATAACTGAGTGTACTTCCGCAATAAAGCAGACCTGTTCTTGCGCTCAAGCGGTCTCCGTGGTTTTTCCTTAACCGCGTGTCCCCCATGCCTGGAGAACTGGTACTCCCTCTTGGGGCACCCCCCGCCGGTGGTTCGGCAGGAGCAAGCCCCCCCGACTCTTGGGCCTGAGCGAGGACGAAACCCTCTCGCTCAGCTACATTCAACAAATGGTGCCTGGAAAACTGGATATCCATTTGTAGAAGAATGAAAGAGATTACCACCTCACATCCTATACAAAGATCAACTCAAGATGGATCAAAGACCTAAATATAAGAGCCAAGACCATAAAGATCTTGGAAAGCAGTATAGGGAAACATCTACAGGACTTTGTAATAGGAAATGGCTTCATGAATATCACACCAAAAGCACGAGCAGCAAAAGAACTAATAGATAAATGGAACTCCCTCAAAATTAAAACCTTCTGCACCTCAAAGAAATTTGTCAAGAAATTAAAAAGGGAACCCACACAATGGTAGAAAATATTTGGCAACCATATATCTGATAAGAGACTTATAACTTGCATTTATAAAAAACTCATATATCTTGAAAATAAAAAGATAAACAACCCATTTTAAAAATGGGAAAAAAATTTAAATAGACACTTCTCCAAAGAAGAAATACAAATGGCTAAAAAGCACATGAAAAAATGCTCCAAATCTCTAGCTATCAGGGAAATGCAAATCACAACTACAATGAGATACCATCTTATTCCCATAAGATTGGCAGCGTTAAAAAAAAGAGAAGAATACAAATGCTGGAGAGGATGTGAAGAAAGGGGAACACTCATCCACTGCTGGTGGGAATACAGAAGGTTCCAACCATTCTGGAGGACAGTTTGGCGGTTTCTCAAAAAACTAACCATAGATTTGCCATATAACCCAGGAATACCACTGCTGTGTTTATACACATCAGAACTGAAAACAAGGACACAAACCGATATATGTACACCAATGTTCATAGCAGCATTGTTCACTATCGCCAAAAGTTGGAATCAACCCAAATGCCCAGCAACAGATGAGTGGATCAATAAAATGTGGTATATACACACAATGGAATACTACTCGGCTGTAAGAACAAATACACTACAAAGACACATGATAACATGGATGAATATTGAAAACCTTATTTTGAGTGAAGCAACCCAGGCATTGAAGGACAAATACTACATGACCTCAATGATATGAAATAAGCAACCTGCTTCAGAGAAGTAGAGACTGGAAAATAGGCTTACAGGAAATCGAGGGGTGGAGGAAGGATGTGAGCTGACGTCTGCAGGGGTGGAATCTATGATGAGCTGGTGGTAAGTATGAGCACATAGAAGAGATAAAATGGGGGCAAGGGGTTGCCTTTGGGTGGGGCTTTGTGCATTTGAGGGGTGCTGGGGATGGGCCGATGGGTAATATTACCCACAAAATTGGGGGGAGGGAGGGGCAACATACGATCATAGGAGAGTGTCAGGTGTTGGTTGAGAGTAAAATGCTGAGAAAATCGTATCAACATATAATTAGGAGGGTTACCTGTTTAGGATGCCAGGAGGGGATGGTCTGTTGCGGGATGGACTCCTGGGGAATGTCTGAAGGCTCATTTTGCCGGGGTGGGTTGTACCATTGTGTAGAGACCCAAGAAGTGAGAGGTGGGTGGACCCACATCCTGGGGATGTCTAATGCCATCAAATAGAGAGAACTGTATCTCTCAAGAGAAAGGGTGGCTCCCAGGGCATTAGGGCAGTTGAGAAAATCAGGTCCTGAACACTCCTGCAAGTATCTCTGGACGTGGCTCCTCAGGAAATGGAGATTGGCTGTCGCTGTGGGCCCCAAGGGGAGGGGAAAATGGATGTTGAATGGATGGAACCAAGGTAAATGTGGGGGCAAGAGAGGAGTTTCGCGAGAGTACACGAGGGTGAATATAAAACATGTAACATTACACCAAAAACATATAGGGGATGACAGACTAATAATGTAAACCATAATGTAAAACATAGGATAACTAAAAAATTTAGAAAACTGTATATCCTGAAGTATGGACCACATTGTAAGCACAGATGTCACCTTGTTTGAAAGCTATTGTTTCAGAGTCTGTACATCAGTCTCAGTAAATATGATATGAATAAGTTAAAAGATTATCACTGTGGAAGGGAAAAGGTTTTATGGTGGATGTGTGGGAATACTGTATATTGTATATATGAATTACTGTGATCTAAGACTCTTGTGAAGAGAAGCTCAATAATTAGGAAAAAAGAAAAGAAAAAGATAGGATGTAGAAATTTTTCCAAATCCATATGTACTCTAGATCTAACCTTTAAACTCATCACTATATTCCATTGTACTAGTAAGGGAACCTGACATTATATTGGGATTCACTTTATGGGAAGTTTTGGATCACAGAGTGGTTCAACAATGGCGGCGGAGGAATACTGGTATGGGATGTTCTTGACAGGCTATATATGGTTGACAGCGAGTTATACAGGGCATATGTCCAGGGTGCATGGTAATGTTTAGATATACTCATAGTGGAAACAATTAAAAACAACAGCTGGGGTGGTACTGGGTTCCTGGCCGGGGGTGCTCTGTCGTGGTCCCTAGGGGAGCAGTGGCAGTCTCCCAGGTGCAACGGTAAGAACCAGGAAGGAATGAGGGTCCAATAGTGGGCTCCTGATACTAATGACTAATGCTTGTGAGCCTACACGCCAGCAATTAAGAACAAGGCCTAGAGCAGCATTGTGCCTGGGAGTTTCCTCCTGACAGCCTTCATGTTACTCAAATGTGGCCAGTCTCGAAGCCAAACTCAGCATGTAGATGCAGTTCATTCCCCCAGCATGGGACATGACACCCGGGGATGAGCCTCCCTGGCACCGTGGAATCACTACCAAATACCAGCTTTAGATGCAACTAGAAAATGACCTTGAATTAAAAGTTCAATAAGGATTAGCAGAATATCCCTGTCTACATATAATAACATGACTTTAAAATGCTGTGCTGAAGATGTAACTAGAAAATGACCTTGAATTAAAAGTTCAATGTGATTCAGCCGAATATCCCTGTCTACATATAATAACATGACTCTAAAATGCTGTTTGACCTAATGAAAGGGGGAAATGGAAAGGAGAAATGAGTTTATATGGCTACGAGTCTCTAAAAAAGAGTCTGGAGGTTGTCAGAAGGATTGCCCTTATGCACACCTGAGCAGAGTCTCAGAGACAGATAAAATAGATACAACCCCAGGTATTGGTTCTTTTGAGGGATAAAGAGACCCACGGGTTCTATGGTCATGGCATATGGGGTTCACTGCCATGTCAGATGGCCCTTCTTTGGAGCTGGTGTTTCTACGCGATGGAACTGGACTCAGATGGGATCTCTTCTCACAAGACTCTCATGCTACTTTCCTGGAATTGTAGTTGGTGTTGGGGTTTAAGATATATTTAGGGGATTTGAATCTCTGGACTGACAATATGATAGCCAGGCCCTGAGCCTCAACAGACTTCACATTCTGATTTATTGGACTTACCCCACTCAGCTAACATGGAGTTGAAGAAGGTCAACCACCACACCATGGAGCCTAGAGTGCCTACAACTGAAAGCAGGAGGATTGCATCCAGTATCCATGTGGAATCTAAGCCCCCACTTGACATAGATGTGCAATGGGCACAGCCAAACCAAGGTCCACAGAGAAAATGTGGCATTGGTGTGGGAAGGGTTGCCTTGGTGGCTGCTGAGTGCGGGGAATGGGAGGAAGAGTTGAGATGGGGAGGCGTTTTCAGGACTTGGAGTTTTCCTAGGTGGTGCTTCACGGACAAATACGGGACATTGTAGATCCCCCCAGGGCCCACTGGATGGAACGTGGGAGAGTGTGGGCTATGATGTGGACCATTGACGATGGGGTGCAGTGATGCCCAGAGATGTACTTACCAGGTGTTATGGATGTGTCATGATGATGGGAGAGAGAGTTGCTGTGGGGGATTGGGGGGTGGGGGCGGTTGGGTTGAATGGGACCTCATTTTTTTTTATGTAATTTTTTAAAAAAAATGAATTAAAAAATTAAATAAAAAAGATGTCTATGCTACCAAAACTGATTTACACATTCAATGCAATCCCCCAAAAAATCAACAAAATATTCTGTAATGAATTAGAGAAACTAACTATGAAATGTATTTGGAAAGGAAAGAGGTCCCAAATAGCCAAAGACATATTGAAAAAGAAAAATGAAATGGCAGGTATCACACTACCTGACTTCAAAACATACTACAAAAGCAACAGTAGTGAAAACAGCATGGAGTTGGCACAAGGATAGACACATTGACCAATGGAACCGAATTGAGAGTTTTGCTATAGATCCTCATATATATAGCCATATGCCATTTAACAAGGCCACCCAAACCTCTCAATTGGTGGAGAATGGCCTCTACAACAAATGGTGCCTGGAGAGCTGAATATCCATATGTAAATAAATGAAAGAGGATTACCAACATAAACATTACACAAAAATTAACTCAAGATGGACCAAAGACCTAAATATAAGACCAAAGACCATAAAGACCTTGGAAAGCAAAGTAGGGAAGCATGTATAGAACCTTGTAATAGGAAACAGCTTCATGAACTTCACACCAAAAGTACGAGCAGCAAAAGAACAAAAAGATAAATGGGACTTACTCAAAATTAAAGGCTTCTGCACCTCAAAAGAATTTGTCAGGAATGTGAAAAGAGAGACTACAAAAATAGGAGAATACATTTGGTAACCATATATCTCATAGGAGACTTATATCCTGCATATATAAAGAACTCATATCTTGAAAATAATAAGAAAAAGAGCACATTTTAAAAACAGGAAAATATTTGAACAGACACTTCTCCAAAGATGATATACAAATGGCTAAAAAAGTGAAAAAAATGCTCAAAATCCCTAGTTGTTAGGGAAATGCAAATCAAAACAACAATGAGATATCATCTTACTCCCATAAGACTGGCAGCTCTCAAAAAATCAGAAGACAACAATTTTTGGAGAGTATGTGGAGGAATGGGAACACTCATCCTGTGATGGTGGGAATGCAGAAGGATCCAGCCATTCTGGAGGACTGTTTGGCTGTTTCTCAAAAAACTAGCCATAGATTTACCATATGACCCAGCAATTCCCTGCTACATATACACGCAGAAGATCTGAAAAGAAGGACAAAACCTAATATACTCACACTAATGTTCATAGTAGCACTATTCATTTCTGTCAAAAGTTGGAATCAACCCAAATGCCCATCAACAGATGAATGGATAAATAAAATGTGGTATATATGTACAATGGAACACTCCTCAGGTATAAGAAAGAATACAGTCCTAACACATGTGATAACATGGATGAATCTTGAGAATCTTATGTTGAATGAAGCAACCCAGGTTTTGAAGGACAAATACTACATGAACTCTCTGATAGGAAATAAGTAAACCAAGCTGTCTCAGGCAGCTAGAGACTCGATGATAAACTTTTAGGTAGTTGGAGGGTAGAGGAAGGTTGTGACCTGACATCTACTTGGGTGAAATCTATTGTAAGGTGGAGGTAAGTTTTTATACAGGGAAGGTACAAAATAAGGGCATAGGAATCACTTTGGGTGGGGCTGCATGGGCTTTAGGGGTGCTAGGGATGGTAGGATGGGTCAGATTGCCCATGAAATTGGGGAAAGTATGAGGGGAACATTTGATCATGGTTATTATCAGGTATGTGGTTGAAATTGCAGTGCAGAGAAAACACTTTAGAGAATGTAATATGGAAGATGCCTGCTTTGCATGCTTAAGGGGGGGGGCATCTGACACAGAGCAAGCTTCTGGGGAGTGTGTGAGTGCTCATTTTGTCATAGTGGTTTATATTATTGTGTGGAGACCCATACAATGAGAGTGAAGGAATACCCACATCCTGGGGAGGACTGATGTTCTCAAAGAGAGGGAGTTGTATCTCTGGAGAGAATCAGTGGCTCCCAATGGATTAGGGCTATCAAGTATATTAAGCCCTCAACATTTTTGCATGTATCTCTCAATATGGTCACTCAAGTAATGAATATTGATTGCCATGGTGTGCCCTGAGGGAAGGGGGAAAGAGATGTTGAATACATGGAATCAGGGTAACTGTGGGGTAATGGAAGTGTTCCACAAGATCATGCCGTGATGGATATAGGTCATGTTAAATTACACCAAATATGTATAAAAGTCTATAGGCTAAAACGTAAACCATAATGTACAATATAAGATAACTAAAAATTTAGAAAATTGTGTATTCCAAAATATAAACCATAATGTAAACCCCAATGGAAACATATTTGAAAGCTTTTGTTTCAATATCTGTACATTAGCTGCAGCAAATATAATATGAATATGTAAAAAGATCACTTTTGGGGAAGGGACAAAGGGTTTGATGTTGGATATGTGGGAGTACCATATATTGTATATGTGAATTTCTGTGACCTAAAACTAATGTCAAGAGAAACTGAATAATCAGGAAAAAAAGAAAGAAAGGAGGTAGACACTGAGCAAGAAATGGAAGAAATTGCCTTGCCACTGTACATACAGGGCAACACCTGTAGCAGTGATGAAAGGCAAAATGTCAAAAAAAAAGCTTTTTCATTTTTTCATTTCTTTGTACCCCAGTTTATTTTCCCTTTATTTAATTTTTCTAAATTTCTATATATTCTATATCTAACCTTTAAACCCTTCATTATATTTCATTTTTCTATTAATGGAACGTTGCAATATATTGGGCTTCCTTTTTGAAGAAGTTTTGGACTACAGAGAGGTTCAACTAAGGCAGGGGAGGAGCACTTGTGTGGGGTGTCATTAAGGGGGCACGGTTGGGAGGGAGTTCTCCAGGGCATATATACAGGGTACATAGAAAGGTTTCGATATTTTTATAGTGGTTTCAGTTGGAAATGATAGATGAGAGAGTGCTGAATTCCTGACCAGGTGATCTCTATCACATTCCCCAATGGAACAACAACAATCCCCCAAGTGCAATGGCAAAGACCAATAAAGATGGATGGTCCAAGGATGAGCCCTTAATACTGATGGTTCTGATTATTAGCCTGCATGCCTGGAATATGAACTAGGCCTATAACTCTGGGGTGCCTAAGAGTTACCTCCGGAGACCCTCCATGTTGCTCAAATGTGGCCAATCTCTAAGCCAAAATCAACATGTAGATGCATTGCCTTCTCCCCAGCATGGGACATGACTCCTGGGGATGAGCCTCCCTGGCACCGCAGGATTACTACCGAGCACCAGCCGATGATGTAACTACAAAAGACTAGGTACAAAGAGGTCAAATCAAGTCGGCAGAATATCTCAGCCTACATGTAATATCAGGTGTTAAAAAGTGCTTTTTGACTTTGGATAAAAAGGGGGAAATGGAAAAGACATGTGAGTTTATATGGCTAAAAGTCTCAAAAAAAGTGAGGGGAGGTCATCAGGCAGTGATGCTTTTGCATGCCTCAGTAGGGTACCAGAGATAGCCAAAGTAGATGGAAACCCAGGTGCTAGTTTTCCTGAGGGCTGCAGTGATCCACAGGTTCTATGGTCAAGGCAGATGGCTCTGGAGTTCAGGGCTATTTCACTTGGCCCAACTTTGGAGTTTGTGTTCCTGTGTGTGATGGAGTTGGATTCAGATGTGACCTTTCTACACATGCCTCTTCTGTTACTTTTACCAGACCCGTGGTTGGTGTTTGGGTTGGTGTATACTTGGGAGACCTGGGTCTCCAAACTGTCCATGTGACAGCCAGGCTCTGCGTCTCAGCAGAATTGTGGCTCCTACCCTCTGGTTTCTTGGACTTAACATGGCCAGCTGACATGGAGTGAAGATGGTCAACCACCACACCTGGGAGCCAAGAATGCCTACAGCTGCAAGCAGGATAATTGCATCCATCATTCATGTGGAATCTAAACCCCCTCTTTTTTTATTTTTATTTTTTTTAATTATTTATTTATTTTTTTAAATTACATTATGAAAAATATGAGGTCCCATTCAACCCCACCGCCCCCGCCCCCCACTCTCCCCACAGCAACACTCTCTCCCATCATCATGACACATCCATTGCACCTGGTAAGTTCATCTCTGAGCATCACTGCACCCCATAGTCAATGGTCCACATCATAGCCCAGACTCTCTCACGTTCCATCCAGTGGGCCCTGGGGGGATCTATAATGTCCCGTAATTGTCCGTGAAGCACTATCCAGGACAACTCCACGTCCCGAAAATGCCTTCACATCTCATCTCTTGATGTAGGGGGGGACTTGACATAGCCATCCCAGTTCCACAAAATGGGGAAATAAAGTATGGATTAAAGTGGACTTACTGGTGTTCTGCTGGGAAAATATTGTTATTAGTAAGGGAAGAAATTGTAGTAGTGATGTGGAGAAGGTGGCCACTGTGGCTGCTGAAGGTCAGGAGAGGGAAGAAGCGATATGGTGTGGGGGTATTTTCAGGAGTTGGAATTGTTCTACATGGAGCTGCAGGGATGGATGCTGGATGTTGTGTGTCCTGTCATGGCCCACTGAGTGAACTGGGGTAGAGTGTGGATTACAGTGTGGACCACTGTCCATGTGGTGCAGCAGTGCTCCAGAATGTATTTGCCAGGTGCAGTGGATGTGCTGCAATGATGGAAGAGGTTGTTGATGTGGGAAGGGTGGGGTGGGTGGAGTGTGGGGTATATATGGACGTTGTATTTTTTGAATGTAACATTTAAAATAAAATAAGGAAGAAAAAATATTCACAGATAAATGAACCTAAGAGAGTATGACAATAAAAAATGTGCCCTTCAAGCTACACTAAAGTGAGTTCTGTGGAATAAAAGAGAAAAACAGGAGGGGAGACTTGGAAAAGAGTGTAAGAACAATTAAAAATATAAAAAGTAATAAAAATCACAAATGACATGCAAAAATCCAAAGAACATTTGGCTATTGTAATTAATTCCTTGAGAATAATGACACTGAATATTAATGGAGTAAACTCTCCTGTCAAGAGACTCAGATTGTCAGAATGGAAAAGAAAATATGACCCCTTTATATCCTGTTTACAAGAAACCCATCTTAGAACTAGAGACTCAAGGAGGTTGAAATTGAATGACTGAAAAATAATCTATCAAGCAAGCAATAACCAGAAAGGGCAGGAGTAGCTACACCAGTATTGGGCAAAATACACTTTAAATGCTCACCTATTGTGAGATAAAGATGGACAGTACAAATTATTAAAAGGATTAATCTTTCAAGAATTAAAAAGCAATCATTACATTTATGCACCTAACCAGGGCTCCCCAGAATACATGAAGCAAACACTGGGAAAATTTAGTGTAGGGATGCCTCTAAAATTATAATGGGGGACTTTAACACCGCATTATCACCTTTAGCCAGAACATCTCAATGAAGAATCCATAAAGAAAAAAACTCTTTGAATACTATTTTAGAGGATCTGGACCTAAAAGGCTTATAGGAAACATTACACCCTAATACAGTAGGAAATACTCTCTTCCTAAGTGCACTTGAATAATTCTCCAAGATAGATCACATGCCAGGCCATTGAGAGTGTCTCATTTAATTCAGAAAGATGGAAAGCATACAAAATAATTTCTCTGACTACAGTGGAATGAAGATTGAAATCTGGAAAGTCCAGAGACCCATATTCCGCACAAAGATGTGGAAGTTATGTAACACACACTTTGACAAACAGTAGGTCAAGGAGGAAGTCACAAAATAAATCAGTTACTACTATGAAACTAATGAAAATAACAACAAAACATATCAAAACTTATGGGATGCAGCAAAAGTCCTATGGACGGGGAATTCTATTACCATAAATTCAAACATCAGAAAGAAGAAAGAGTGAAAATCAATGACCTAACTTCCCATTTGGAGGAATTAGTTAAAAAAAAAAAGAAAAGAAATCTCACCCCAAAGGAAGAAGAAAGGAAGAAATAACAAAGATCAGAGCAGAACTAAATGAAATAGAAAATTTTAAAAAGGAAAAAGAAAACAGTTATTTCTTTGAGATCAGTATAATTGACAAACCCTGAACTAGACTAACAAAGAAAAAAATAGAGGAGATGGAAATACAAAAAATAAGAAATGAGAAAGGGGATATCACCTCTGATCCCACAGAATTAAGGGCTATCCTACAAGGATATTTTGAAAAACTATAGTCCAACAAGAAAGACAATTTAAAGGAAATGGACAAATTCCTAGAAACACATAAGAAGCCAACTTTGAGGAAAGAAGAAATTGAAAATCTCAACAAACTAATCACTAGTAAAGAGATAGAATCATTCATTAAAAACCTCCAAACTAAGAAAAGTGCCAGGCTGGATGGTTTCACAGTTGAAATATATCAAACAATCTAGAAAGAACACACACCAATCTTGCTGAAACTCTTCCAAAAAATTAAAATAGAAAATTGCATAACAAATGCTATAATGCCAAAGGCAATTATACCCTAATAGCAAATTACCCAAATACCAAAAGCAAAGACACCACAAGAAAGGGCAATTACAGACCAATCTCTCTAATGAACTTAGATGCTAAAATTGTCAACAAAATACTTGATAATCATATTCAACAACACATAAAATTAATTATACACGAAGGCCAATTAGATTTCATTCCTGATATGTAAGGATGGTACAACAAAAGAAAATCAATCAATGAAATACACCATATAAACAGATTGAAGAAAGAAAATCACATGATCATATCTATAGATGCAGAAAAAGCATTTGACAAAACACAGCACACTTTCCTTATAAGAACACTGCTAAAGACATGAATAGAAGGAAACTTTCTGAACCTGATAAGGTTCTTCTGAGGGATAAAGAGACCCACGGGTTCTATGGTCATGGCAGATGGGGTTCACTGCCATGGCAGATGGCCCTTCTTTGGAGCTGGTGTTTCTACATGATGGAATTGAACTCGGAGGAGATCTCTTCCCACAAGACTTGCATGCTACTTTATTGGAATTGTAGTTGGTGTTGGGGTTTAAGATATATTTAGGGGATTTGAATCTCTGGACTGATAATAAGACACCCAGGCCCAGAGCCTCAACAGACTTCAGCTCCTACACTTTGATTTATTGGACTGACCCCACTCAGCTAACATGGAGTTGAAGAAGGTCAACCACCACACCATGGAGCCTAGAGTGCCTACAACTGAAAGCAGGAGGAGTGCATCCAGTATCCATGTGGAATCTAAGCCCCCACTTGACATAGATGTGCAATGGACACAACCAATCCAATGTCCACAGAGAAAATGTGGAATGGGTGTGGAAAGGGTAGCCATGGTGGCTGCTGGGTTTGGGGAATGGGAGGAAGAGATGAGATGTGGAGGCGTTTTTGGGACGTGGAGTTGTCCTGGGTGGTGCTTCACGGACAATTACAGGACATTGTAGACCCCCCCAGGGCCCACTGGATGGAATGGGGGAGAGTGTGGGCTATGATGTGGACCATTGACTACGGGGTGCAGTGATGTTCAGAGATGTACTTACTGGGTGCAATGGATGTGTCATGATGATGGGAGAGAGTGTTGCTGTGGGGGGAGTGGGGGGTGGGGGCGGTGGGGTTGATTGGGACCTCGTATTTTTTAAATGTAATTCGTAAAAATAAATAATTTTAATTAAAAAAGAGTATATTTGATAAAAACACAGCTAACATCATTTACAATGGCAACATCCTAAAATTTTCCCTGAAACATCAGGAAAAGACAAGGATTCCCATTATCACCCCTCCTATTTAACATTGTTGCAGTAATACTTGCTTGGGCACTGGGGCAAGAAGTATTCAGATTTGAACTTTACACACATGCCTCTTCTGTCACATTTACTGAACCTGTGGTTGGCACTGTGGTTGGTGTATAACCAGGAGACTTGAATCACTGGACTTGCCATGAGCCAGCTGGGCCTTGAGAATTAGTAGACTTGCAACTCCTACTCTCCAATTTGGTGGAATTACCAAGGTCAGCTAACAGGGAGACGAATTTGGTCAACCAACACCAGGGAACCCAGAGTGCCTACAACTCCATGCAGGAGAATCACATTCATCAACCATGTGAGTCTAAGTGCCCTCTTGATATAGAGGTGGAGTGGACATCACCATTCCAGGGTCAAAAGGATGTAGGAATAAAATATGGATTAGAGTGGATTTTTATTCCACTATAGAACTATTGTGACTAGTAATGGAAGAAATTGTAGCATTGATCTAGAGAAAGTGGTCAAGGTAGTTTCTGAGGACAAGGGGAGGAAAGAAGACATGTGATGTTGGGGCATTTTTGAGACTTGTAGTTGTCCTAAATGATATTACAGGGACAGATGCTGGACATTATACATCCTGCCATAACTCATGGAATGTACTGGGGGAGAGTTTAAACTACAATGTAAACTATAATCCTTGCGGTGCAGCAGTGCTCCAAAATGTATTTACCAAATGCAAGGAATGTGCCACATTGATGAAAGAGGTTGTTGATGTGGGAGGAGTGGAGGGTGGGTGGTGGGGTATGTGGGAAACTTTTATATTTTTTAATGTAACATTTTTCATGATTTCAGTATCTTCAAAAGATTCAATAAAAATGAAAAAAAAAGTTAAAAAATAAAAGGCATCCAAATTGGAAAGAAAGAATTCAAAATTTCTCCATTTGCAGAAGACATGATCCTATACAGAGAAAGCACTCAGAAATCTACCACAAAGTTTTTAGAACTTATAAATGAGTTCAGAAAATCACAGGTTATAGGATCAATGTACAAAAATCAGCAGCATTTATGTCCACCAAAAATGACAATCTGTGGAGGAAATTTAAAAATTTCCATTTACATTAGTAAATTAAAAATCAAATATTTAGGAATAAATTTACCTAAAGATGTAAAAGAGTTATGCACAGAAAACTACACAACCCTGTTAAAGAAAATCAAAGAATCAAATAAATGGAATAAAATTCCCTGTTCATGGGTAAGAAATCTGAATATCATTAATAAGTCTATCTTACTTAAACTGAGAAATAGATTCCATGCAATTCCAATAAAAATCAACACAGCATTTTTTACTGAATTTGAAAAACTAACTATGAAATTTATTTGCAAAGGAAAGAGGCCCAAATAATGAAAGACATATTGAAAAAGAAAAATTAGATTGGAGTAATCACACTACCTGATAGTAAGTCATACTACCATGCTACAGTGTTCAAAATGGCATGGTACTGACACAAGGATAGACATTCTGACCAATGGAACTGAATAGAGAATTATGTTATAGATGCTTGCATATACTGTCATCTGATATTTGACAAGCCCCCCTAAGCCCACTCAACTGGGAAAGAATGGCCTCTTCAACAAATGGTGCCTGGAGAATTGGATATCTATGTGCAAAGAATGAGAGAGGATTACCATCTCACACCTTATACGAAAATCAATTCACGATGGGGGCCAAAGATCTAAATATAATAGCCAAGACCATGAAGACCTTGGAAGAAAATTTAGTAAGCATCTACAGGACCCTGTAATAGGAAATGTCTTCATGAATTTCACTCCTAACACACGAGCAGTGAAACAAAAAATAGATAAATGGGACCACCTCAAAATTAAAGCTTTTTGCACCTCAACAGTGTTTATCAAGAACGTGGAAAGACAGCCTACCCAAGGGAGAAATTATTCTGTAAAAACATATCTGATAGGAGCCTAATATACAACATATATAAAAATATCATATATCTCGAAAATAAGAAGGCAAAAAACCCCTTTCAAAAATGGGAAGCTTTTGATGTGGGAGGAGTGGGGGAGTGGTGTGCAGGATATATAAGAACCTCATATTTTTAAATATAGCATTTTTGATGTATCTATCTTCAAATAAAGTATTTTTAAATGGTTAAGAGATTTGAATATGTGATTCTCCAAAGAAGAAATACAAATACCTATAAAGCATGTGAAAAGATGTTTAACAACACAAGCTATTATGGAAATGCAAATCAATATTATAATGAGATACCATCTTACATCCATTAGACTGGTGGCTATCAAAAAATCAGTGGACTACATATGTTGAAAAAGATGTGGAGGAATTGGAACACTCATCCACTGCTGGTGGGCAGATAAAAAGCTCCAACCATTCTGGAGAGCAGATGGGCTGTTTTTGAAATAATTAGTTATAGATTTGCCTTATGACCTAGCAATTCTACTGCTAGGTATATACCCAAAAGAGCTGAAAACAAGGACAAAAACCAATATATGCATACCAATGCTCATAGCAGCATTATTCACTATTGCCAAAAGTAGGTATCATCCCCAATGCCCATCAACAGATGAATGGATAAACAAAATGTGGTGTATACATACAATGGAATACTACTCAGCTGTAAGAAGGAATACAGTACTAACACATGAGATAACATGGATCAATCTTGAGGAACTTATGTTGTATGTTGAATGAAGCAAGCCAGATATTGAAGGCCAAATACTCTCTCTCTCTCTCTCTCTCTCTCTCTCTCTCTCCATATATATATATGATCTCTCTGATATGAATTAAAAAAATTGAGCTCCTCAGAGAGCTAGAGACTGGAGGATAACCTTACAGGAAATAGGGGAGAGTAGGAAGTTGTTGGCCAATGCCCACAAGTACGAAATATATGATAAAGTGGAGGTAAGTAGTTGTGAAATGAATGGATATAATGGTGCAAATGGATAATATTGGCCTAAGCTTTGGAAGCCTGAGGGTGCCCTGGGTTGGGAGAGTGGGTCAGATGGTGCAAGTAATTGAGGGGAGTGTTGGGGGGATCGAGGGAACATTGGAGATATTTGGGTATTGAATGGGTATTGGGTGGTTGAAACTCTAATGTTGAGAAAACTCTTTAGAAAATATAATAAGGAAGATCTATTGATTTAAGGTTTTGACAGGGGGCATCTGGCATATGATGCACCTGAGGCAGGCCTCTAGGGATTGTGTGAGTGCTCATCATGTCATAGTGTGTTATATTAGTTGGTTGAGACCCATACAATGAACCAAAGTTGCTGTGCCCACATCCTGTGGAGGCCTGATGTTCTCAAACAGAGGGGTGGGTGTTCCTTGAGAGCATGGGTAACTCCCAATGGGGGAGGACATACTAGTGTCAAGCCCTCAGCACTGTTTCAAGTATTTATGAATCTTGTCCTTCAAGCAGTGAAGCTCAGTTTTTTCTGTGGGCCCTGAGGGGAGAGTGAGTGAAGAATAAAATAATCCTGCAAAGATGAATACAGGCCATGTTAAGTATCACCAAAATTTATAAAGGTGTATACTCTAAAATGTAAACCATAAAGTAACTAAAAATTTAGAAATCTGTATAGTCTATAATGTAAACCATAATGTAAATCATAAGGTAAACCATAATGGAAGAATGGTTGGTAGCTATGATTCAATATCTGTACATCAGTTACAGCAAATGAAGCTTCCATATGTAAAAAGATCATTGCTGGGGAAGGGGGCAAGGGTTTGACATTGAGCGTATGGGAGTTCCCTATATCCTGCATGTGACATAAAAATTTTTGTAAGATGTAATAAAAGAAGGATGTAGACACTGAGAAAGAAATGGAAGAGATTGCCTTGCCACTGTACATACATGGCAACACCTATTAGAGTGATAAAAGGCAAAACATCAAAAATGTTTATATTTTTTCATTTTTAATACCACAATTTATTTTTTACTTTATTTTAGTTTTTATAAATTATTGTGTATTCTATGTGTAAACTTTAACCTATCACCACTATTTCATTTTCTTATTAATTGAATTTGGCAATATTAGGCTTCATTTTTGAAGAAGTTTTGTGTATCACAGAGGGGAACAATTATGTCAGGGGAGGAGCATTGATGTGGGTATCATTGATGGTGGATGCATTGCTGGGGGGAGTTCTCCAGTGCATGCATGTAGGGTATATAGATATGTTTGGATGTTTGTTAGGTATTGACATAGTGAATAGAGTTTCGCATGACTATTGAGTGAGTGCTGAGTTCCCATTTCAGGAAACTCTGTCACACTCCCCAATGGAGCAGCAAAAATCCCCCAGGTACAAAGGCAAAGAATAGTGAAGGATATTCCAATGATGAGCCCTTGATACTGATAACTATGCTTATGAGTCTGTGCACCTGAAATTTCAACTAGGCCTAGGACTGCAAGATGCCTAAGAGTTACCTTCTGAGAACCTCCTTGTTCAAATGTGGTCACTCTCTAAGTCAATCTCAGAATCTAAATACATTACCTTCCTCCCAGCATGGGTCATGAATCCTGGGGATGTGTGTCTCTTGCACCAAGAAATTATTACCAATTACCAGCTGATGATGCAACTAGGAAAAAACCTTGAATAGAAGAGGGAAATGGTAAAGACAAATAAGTTCATATGGCTAAGAGACTTCAAAATGAGTTGGTAGGTCATCATGCACATCTTTATGCGGTTATGTTTATGCACATCTCAGCAGAATCTCAGAGACAGCCAAGATAGATACAACTCCAGGTAGTGGTGTTCCTGTGGACTATGTAGATATCCATGTCCCATGGTTATGACAGATGGTTCTGAAGTTCAGTGCCTTGCCAGTGGGCCCTACATTGTTATTGTGCTCCTGAGTGTGATGGAGTTGGGCTCAGGTATGTCCTCTCTACACATGCCCCTTCTGTCACTTTTATTGATCTTGTGGTTGTTCTTTGGATTGGTGTATGCTCAGGAGACTTGAATCTCTGGACTGTCTATGTGCCAGCTGGGCCTGAGCCTCAGCAGAGTAGCAAAACCCAAGCTTCACTTCTTTGGACTTACTCATGTCAGCTAACAGTGTGGTGTGGATGGTTAACAATCACACAAGGCAACCAAGAGAGTCTACAGCTGCAAGCCAGAGAATTCAATCTGTCAGCCATATGGAATCAAAGCCCCCTCTCAATTTAGAGGTGGAGTGGACATCACAATCCCAGGGTCCTCAGGATGGAGGAATAAAATGTGTATTAGAGTGGACTTCCTGGTATTCTACTATAGAATTATTGTGACCCTAGCAAAAGAAGAAATTATGTCATTGCTATGGAAATAGTGGCCACGGGAGTTACTGAAGGCACAGAGAGGGAAAAAGAGATGTGATATTAGGGCATTTTTGGGACTTGGTGTTGTCCTCAGTGTTATTGCAGGGAGAGATGCAGGACATTATATATCCTGCCATAACCCACTGAATAGAATGGGAGAGTGTGTAAACTACAACACAAACTCTAATCCATGTTTAGCAGTAATGCTCCAAACTGTACTCATCCCATGCAATGAATGTACTAACTTAATTAAAGAATTTGTTGATGAGGGAGAAGTGTGGAGTGTGGGGAGTGGGGTATATGGGAATCTCATGTTTTTTTTAAGTATCTTTTTCTTTATTTTCTTTTAAATGTTACATTCAGAAAATATGACGTCCCCATATACCCCCCACCCCACCCACTCCGCCTCTCCCACATCAACAAATTCTTCCATCATTATGGCACATCCACTGCACCTGGCGAATACATTCTGGAGAACCACTACAGCACATGGACAATGGTCCACACTGTAGTCCACACTCTACCCCAGCCCATATAGTGGGCCACGACAGGACACACAACATCCAGCATCCATCCTTGCAGCACCACCTAGGATAACTTCATTTCCTGAAAATGCCCCCGCACCATGTCTCTTCTTCCCTCTCCCAACTATCAGCAGGCACCGTGGCCACCCTCTCCACATCACTATGACAATTTCTTAAGTTTTTTTAATGTACCAATTTGTGCTATTTCTGTATCTTCTCTTTTCTTCCTTCTTTTAATATTACATTCAAAAAATGAGATCCCCATATACCCCCAACCCCCTCACCCTATTTCTCCCTGCATTACAACAATCTCCTCCATCATCATGAGACATTCATTGATTTTGGTGAATACATTTCAGAGCACCTCTGCACCTCATGATCAGTGGTCCACACCATAGCCCACACTCTCCACAGTCCACCCAATGGGCCATGGGAAGACATACACTGTCTGGTAACTGTCCCTAAAGCATTATCCAGGACTACTACAAGTCCCAAAAAAGCCTCCATACTCATCTCTTCCTACCATTCCCTACCCCCAGCAGCCACCATGGCCACTTTCTCCACACAAATGCCACATTTTCTTCAGTTACTAATCTTCACAATAGTTCATAAATAGATTATCAGTAAGTCCACTCGAAACCATACTCTATTCCTCCATCCTGTGGACCTTGGATTGGTTGTGTCCATTCCACAACTGTAACAAGAGGGGCTTTAGATTCCACACAGATGCTGGGTGCAACCCTCCTGCTTTCAGTTGTAGGCAATCTTGGCTCCATGGTGTGGTGGTTGACGTTCTTCAACTCCATGTTGGCTGAGTAGGATAAGTCCAATAAACCAGAGTGTAGGAGCTAAAGTCTGTTGAGGCTCAGGGCCTGGCTATGACATGGACAGTCCAGCGATTCAGGTCCCATCGGTATATATTAATTCCCAGCACCAACTACAGTTCCAAAAAAAGTAACAGGAGAGGCTTGTGAACAAAGATCAGATCTGAGTCCAGCTCCATCACACAGAAACATAAACTCCAAAGTAGGGCCAAATGACATGGCACTGAACTCCATCTGCCATGACCATAGAAACTGTGGGTTTCTGTAGCCCTCAGAAGAACCAATACCGGGGTTGTATCTAATTTATCTGTCTCTGGGACTCTGCTGATGTGTGCATAAAGGCAACCCCTCTGATAACCTCTGGGCTCTTTTTGGAGACTCATAGCCATATAAACTCATTTGTCCTTTCCATTTCCCCCTTGATTCAGGTCAAAAAGAATTTTTAACACCTGGTATTCTATGTAACTGCTGGTCCGAGTTGACCCTTTTATTCAAGGTCATTTTCTAGTTACATCATAAGCTGGTACTTGGTAGTAATCTCTCAGCATCAGGGAGGCTCATCCCCGGGAGTCATGTCCCATGCTGGGGGGGAAGGCAACACATTTACATGCTGAGTTTGGCTTCGAGACTGTCCACATTTGAGCAACATGGAGGCGCTCAGGAGGGATCTCTTAGGCACTCTACAGCTCTACGCCTTGTTCTTATTTCAGGTGCACAGGCTCACAAGCATAGTCATTAGTATCAAGGGCTCATTGTTGGACCTTCCTTCTTTTTTGATCTTTGCTGTTGAACTTTGGGGATTGTTGCTCTTCCTTTAGGGACTGTGATAGAGCTATCCTGGCTAGGAACAAAGCACTCCCTCAGTAGTTGTTTTTAATTGTATACACTATGAAAATATCCAAACATTTTAATGTACCCTGGATATATGCCCTGTAGAATTCCCTGCCAAACTTGTGTCCCCTGTAAATAACATTCCACAACTGTAGCTAAGCGTGAGGGTCTCGTCCTCGCTCAGGCCCAAGAGTCGGGGGGGCTTGCTCCTGCCAAACCACCGGCGGGGGGTGCTTCAAGAGGGAGCACCGGTTCTCCAGGCGTGGGGGACGCGCGGTTGGGGAAAAACCACGGAGACCGCTTGAGCGCAAGAACAGGTCTGCTTTATTGCAGAAGTACACTTGGTTATATAGGGTTGGGTAGAGGGAGGGGTTGGAGCTAGGGCGGGCTAGCTACGGGGTGGTAGTGAATAGGTGGGAGTGGGCGGGACTGGCAGAAAGGACAGCAACGGCTGGAGGGGGAAGATAACAACAGCTGGGAGGAGAGGTGTGGAGGGAGGCAGTAACACACAACAGTATTCCTCTCTGCCATTGTCGAATCTCTCTCTGATCCAAAACTTCCTGGAAAATGAAGTCCAATATATTGCCAGGTTCCATTAACAGTAAAATATAATACAGTGATGAGTTTAAAGGTGAGATATAGAATACATATTAATTTGGAAAAATTAAGGTAAAAATAAATTGGGGTCTCAAAAAATAAAAAAATGCAAAAGCTTTGTTTTTGATGTTTTGGCTTCCACTGGTGTCATAAGAGTTGCCCTGATTGCAAATTTGCAATGCAACTACTTATGTGTTTTCCTCAGTTTCATCGTCCTATCTTTTTCCTTTCTTTTTTCTAAATATTAAGTTTATCTTGAAAAGAGTTTTGGATCACAGTAGTTCCTATATACAATATAGAGTACTCCCACATATCCAACATAAAACCTTTTCCCTTCCACAGCAATAATCTTTTTACGTATTCATACTATATTTACTGAAACTGATGTACAGATATTGAGACAATAGCTCTCAAACAAGGTAACATTTGGGTTTACATTGTGGTTTATATTTTAGACTATATGATTTTCTAAAGTTTTAGTTATCTTATGTTTTATGTTATGATTTACATTTTAGCCTATCAGTCCCTATATATTTTTGGCGTAATTTTACATGTCTTATATCCATCCTTGCTTACTCTTAAGGAACACTTCTTTTGCTCACACATTTACATTGGTTCCATCTATTCAAAACCTCTTTCCCACTCCCCTTAGGGCCCACAATGGCAGTCAATCTTCATTGTTTGAAGGACCATGTTCAGAGACACTTGCAACAGTGTTGAGGGCTTGACATGCTCAACTGCCCTAATGCACGGGGAGCCACCAATTCTCTTGAGAGATACAATTCCCTATATTTGAGGGCATCAGTGCTTCCCATTATATGGGTATAGCATCACTCTCATTATATGGGTCTCTATCCAATGATATAACCCAGTTTGGTACAATGAGCATTCACATATTCCCAAAGAGCCTGTCCTGCATCTGATTATTCCCTTTAAACATCTTAAACAGGTAACCTTCCTTATTATAATTTTGAAAAAGTTTTCTCAGCATTGCACTGTCAACAAAATTCCTGACAATCTCCTATGTTCATATTTTGTCCCACCTTCCCCCAATTTCTTGGGCAATATTACCCATCCTCCCATCCCTAGCACCCCTCAAGGCAGCAAAGCCCCACCCGAACTTAACCCTATGCCCCCATTTTATCCCTTCCTTTTACAAATACTTACCTCCAGCTTATCATATATTTCACCCATATGGGTGTTAGCTTAGATCCTTCCTCTAACCCCCAATTTCCTGTATGCCTATCATCCAGTCTCTAGCTCTCTGAGGTAGCTTGGTTTACTTATTTCATATCATTGAGGTCATGTAGTATTTGTCCTTCAATGCCTGGCTTGCTTCACTCAACATAAGGTTCTCAAGATTCATCCATGTTGTCACGTCTGTTTGTAATGTATTCATTCTTAAAGCTGAGTGGTATTCGATTGTATGTATATACCACATTTTATTTATTCATTCATCTCTGGATGGGCATTTGGGTTGATTCCAACTTTTAGCAGTAGTGAACGGAGCTGCTATGAACATTGGTGTGCATATATCGGTTTGTGTCCTTGTTTTCATTTCTGTTGGGTGTATACTCAGCAGTGGAATTGGTGGGTCATATGGCAAATCTATGGCTAGTTTTTGAGAAACCCCCAAAATGTCCTCCAGAATGGTTGGATCCTTCTGCATTCCCACCAGCAGTGGATGAGTGTTCCCATTCCTCCACATCCTCTCCAAAATTTGAATTCTGTTTTTTTCATAGCTGTCAAACTTATGGGAGTAAGATGGTATCTCATTGTAGTTTTGATTTGCATTTCCCTGATAGCTAGAAATTTGGAGCATTTTTCATGTGCTTTTTAGCCATTTGTATTTCTTCTTTGGCGAGGTATCTGTTTAAATATTTTTCCCATTTTTTAAATGGGTTGTTTGTCTTTTT
Organism: Dasypus novemcinctus; assembly: GCF_030445035.2. Taxonomy (NCBI): domain Eukaryota; kingdom Metazoa; phylum Chordata; class Mammalia; order Cingulata; family Dasypodidae; genus Dasypus; species Dasypus novemcinctus. Next base: position 92,160,617 of record NC_080704.1, on the reverse strand, counting down.
ATTTTCAAGATATTGTAGTTCTTTACAAATGCAGGTTATAAGTCTCCTATCAGATTTATGGTTACCAAATATTTTCTCCCATTGTGTAGGCTCTCTTTCCACTTTCTTGACAAAATACTTTGAGGGGGAGAAGGCTTTAATTTTGAGGAAGTCCCATTTATCTATTTGTTCTTTGGCTGTTCATGCTTTTGGTGTGATGTTCATGAAGCCATTTCCTTTCACAAGGTCTTGTATGTGCTTCCCTACACTGCTTTCCAAAGTCTTTATGGTCTTAGCTCTTATATGTAGGTTTTTGATCCATCTTGAGATGATTTTCATATAAGGTGTGAGACAGTAATCTTCTTTCATTCTTTTACATATGGATATCCAGTTCTCCAGGCACCATTTGTTGAATAGGCCCTTCTCTCCCAGCTGAGAGGGTTTGGTGGCTTTGTTGAATAGTATATGACTATATATATGAGGATCTATATCAGAACTCTCAGTTCGGTTCCATCTGGTCTGTGCATCTCTCCCTGTGCCAATACCATGCTGTTTTCAGTACTATAGCTCTGTAGTATGTTTTGAAGTCAGGTTTTGTGAGTCCTCCAATTTCATTGTTCTTTTTCAATATGTCTTTGGCTCTTTGGGGCCTCTATCATTTCCAAATAATTTTCATAGCTAGTTTTTCTAGATCAATAATGATTGCTGTGTTGATTTTTATTGGGATTGCATTGAATGTGTAGATCAGTTTTGGAATGATAGACATCTTAATAATATTTAGTCTTCCTATCCATGAACAGGGAATTTTCTTCCATTTATTTTGGTCTTCTTTGATTTCTTTCATCAGTGTTGTGCAGTTCTCTGTGTATAGGTTTTTACATATTTAGTTAAATTTATTCCTAAATATTTGACTTTTTTATTTACTATTGTAAATGGTTTTTGTTTCTTTACTTCATCCTGAGCTTGCTCATTATTGGTGTACAGAAATGCTACTGACTTTTGTACATTGATCTTATAACCTGAGAATTTACTATACTCATTTATGAGTTCTAGAATCTTTGTTGTAGACCTCTCATGGTTTTCTATGTATAGTATCATGTCATCTGAAAATAATGAAATTGTGACTTCTTCCTTTCCAATTTGAATGCCTTTTATATCTGGTTCTTGCCTCAGTGCTCGAGCAAGTACTTCTAAGTCAATGTTAAATAGAAGAGGTGAGAGGGGACATCCTTGTCTTGTTCCTGACCTTAGAGGAAAGGATTTTAGGATTTCACCATTGTAAACGATGTTGGTTGTGGGTTTTTCATTATACTCTATCATGTTCAGACAATTTCCTTGTATTCCAATCTTTTGCAGAGGTTTTATCATGAAAGGGAGCTGCATTTTATCAAATGCTTTTTCAGTATCTCTACATATAATCATGTTTTTTTTTCCTTCAATCTGTTTATATGGTGTATTACATTGATTGATTTTCTTATGTTGAAACTTTCTTGCATACCTGGAATTAATCCCATTTGGTCATGGTGTATAATTTGCTTAAAGATTTGCTGAATATGGTTAGCAATTATTTTGTTCAGAATTTTTGCATCTAGGTTTATTAGAGAAATTGGTCTGTAATTTTCCTCTCTTTTGGTGTCTTTGTTTGGCTTTGGTACTATGGTGATGTTTGCATCATAGAACGAGTTAGGTAATGATCCTTCTGTTTCAATTTTTTGGAAGAGTTTCAGCAGGATTGGTGTTAGTTCTTTGTGGAATATTTTGTAGAATTCACCTGTGAAACATTCAGGCCCTGGGCTCTTTTAGTTGGGAGGTTTTTAATGACTGATTCTATCTCTTTACATGTGATTGGTTTGTTTTTCTTTTAAGATTTATTTTATTCATTTATTTCTCTCCTCTTACCCCCCACCCCGTTGTCTGTTCTCTGAGTCTATTTGCTGCATCTTCTTTGTACACTTCTGTTGTTATCAGTGGCATGGGAATCTGTGTCTCTTTTTTTTGCATCATCTTTTTGTGTCAGATCTCTGGTGTGCGGTGCCATTCCTGGGCAGGCAGCACTTTCTTTCACACTGGGTGACTCTGCTTATGGGGCTCACTCCTTGTGTGTGGGGCTCCCCTATGCATTGGAAACCCATTCTTGGCACAGCACTCCTTGCATGTATCAGCACTGCACATTGGCCAGCTCTACATGGGTCAAGGGGGCACAAAGTTTAAATTCCAGACCTTCCATGAGGTAGATGGATGCCCTAACCACTGTACCAAGTCCATCGGCTCTGATTGGTTTGTTGAGATCTATTTGTTCTTTCATTAATATAGGGTGCTTATGTGTTTCTAGGAATTTGTCCATTTACTATGAATTGTCATTTTTGTTGGAATATAGTTTTTCAAAGTATCCTCTTATGATAATCTTTTTTTCTGTGGGGTCAGTGGTGATATCTCCTTTCTCATTTCTTATTTTTTGAATTTGCATCTTCTCTCTTTTTTTCTTCATTATTCTCGCAAAGGGTTTTTCAATTTTATTGATCTTAAAGAATCTGCTCTTGGTTTTGTTTATCTTTTCAAGTGTTTTTTTATTTTCTATTTCATTTAGTTCTGCTCTTATATTTGGTATTTCTTTCTTTCTGCTTCCTGTGGGATTACTTTGTTGTTTTTTTTTACAAATTCCTACAAATGTGAAGTTAGTTCTTCAATTTTTGCTCTTCCTCCTTTTTTGATATATGAATTTATGGCTATAAATTTCTCTCTCAGTACTGCTTTTGCTGCATCCCATAAGTTTTGGTATGATATGTTATCATTTTCATTAGTTTCAAGGTAGTTTTTAATTTCTGTTGAGATTTCCTTCTTGACCCACTGTTTTTCTAAGAGTGTGCTGCTTAATTTCCATATCTTGGTTTGAAATCTTGGCCTCTCATCCTTGCAGATTTCCAGTTTCACTCCAATGTGGTCAAAAATATTATTTTGTAAGACTTAAATCATTCTGAATTCATTGTGGATTTCTTTGTGGCCTAGCATATGGTCTATCTTGGAGAATGATCCATGTGCACTTGAGAAAAATGTATATCCTGCCGTATTCACATGTAATTATCTGTATATATCTATTAGATCAGCTCCTCTAATATACTGTTCAAATTTTTTCCTTTATTGATTCTCTTTTGAGATGTTCTGTCCAAACTATAATTGTAGAGGCATCTATTCTTTCACTTAGTTTTTCCAGTGTTTGCCTCATGTATTTGGAGGCACCTTGTTAGGAGTATAAATATTTGTGATTGTTCATTATTCTTCAAAGATTGTCCCTTTCACTAATATGTTGTATCCTTCTTTGTCTCTCACAATTGTTTCGCATTTAAAGTCTATTTTGTCTGATATTAATATAGCTACTCCTGCCTTTTTTTGGTTATTGTTTGCTTTTAAGATTGATTTCAAGCCATTCACTTTCAACCCCCATGAATCCTTGGGCCTAAGATGTGTTTCTTGTAGACAGCCTATAGATGCATCATATTTCCTTATCCAATCTCCAAGTCTGAATCTTTTGACAGGTAAGGTTAATCTATTGACATTCAGTGCTATTACTTTGAAGGAGTTACTTATGTAAGCCATATTCTGTTTGGACTTGTGTTTGTCATATTTTGTTTGTTTTTTTCCTTCTTTTTTTGTTGCTCTTACACTCTCCTCCATCTCTGCCTCTCCTGTTTTTTTCTTTCTTCCTGCAGAACTACCTTTAGTATTTCTTGAAGGGCATGGTTCTTCTTGGCATACTCTTTCAATTTCTGTTTATCTGTGAATATTTTGAACTCTCCATCATTTTTGAATGCTAGTTTAGCTGGGTAGAGTATTCTTGGTTGGAAATTTTTGCTTTTAGCACGATAACTATATCATAACACTGCTATCTTGCCTCCATGGTTTTAGATGAGAAATCAGCATTTAATATAATGGAGCCTCCCCTGTATGTGATGATATTCTTTTCTCTTGCTGCTTTTAGAATTTTCTCTTTATCTTGAGCATTGCATAATTTGACAAGTATATGTCTTGGGGTGGGCCTGTTGGGATTTATGGTGTTTGGGGTGTGTTGTTTCCTGGACTTGTACATCTATCTCAGTAGATTTGGGAAATTTTCAGCCATTATTTCCTGCAACACCCCTTATGTTCCCTTTACCTTCTCTTCTCCTTCTGGGATGCCTATAATACGTATGTTTGTGCATTTTCCATTGTCATTCAGGTCCCTAATCCTAGCTGGATTTTTTTCTATCGTAATATCGATCAGTTCTACTATCTATTTGATTTCAGATGTACTGTCTTCCACATCACTAATTCTCTCCTCTACCACTTCTAATCTGCTGTTATTTGCTGCGAGTGTATTTTTGATTTCTTGAACTGTGGTGTTCATCCCCATCATATCTGTTTCTCTTTGCATATGTCTGCAATTTCCTCTCCAAGTGTTTTATTCGTATTGTTAATCTCTTCCTTTTCTTCATTAAATTTGTCTGAAATATATATTTTGAGATCTTTAATTACTTGTCCAATGTTCTGCTCCCTTTCCTGGTTTTTAGTTTGTTCATTGCATTCAGCCATGTTTTCCTGATTATTGATTTGGTTTTAGTTTTTTGTTGCTGTCTGTTCATCATTTTATCTTGATGTGTTTAATCAGTTCCTTAGCTTCTTTGCCTTGTTTTGGGGATTCATTAGTTTTTGTTCATGCATATGTGTTATGTGTTCTCTTTGTCACTTTGTTCTTCTTGCTCTATTTTCTTGTTGCTGGGTAAGTTCACTTTGAAGGAAAATATTAGGGCCAGAGAAAACAAAATGAGTAAGAAAAGAAAATGTGTAAAGTAGTATTTGTAATAAATGTTAACAGAGCAACAATGTGAGATCTAGGAGAATGGGTATTAGACTCATGTAGATTGTGTAGGTTTATAGCAGTAACTAGTGTACCTATAATGAGACAGTCAACTGAATATGGGAAGGAATATATTATGAGTTAAAAAGCCAGTGTTTTCATGAGAGAGGGAAAGAGAAAAGAAAGACAATAATATCAAGAGTGGATAAAAGACAGAAAACAGATGAAAAGTATTATAATTAAAATTCAGACAATTTGGGGGCCAAAGAAAGGGAGGTGGAATATAAGAGAAACAGTAGATGATGCATGATGGTGTTGCCGCCTTTCTCCACCCCTCCTCCCCTTCCAGCTCCTGCCGTCCTTCCCGCCAGTCCCGCCCATATTGCCAACCCACAATCTGCCCTCTTCCCCAGTAACTGCTTACCTCAGGTCGATCCATCAGCTTCAGCCTGTCCAGAGCCGCCCCTTAGCCAACCCTCCCTTCATCACGCCCCTCCCTCTACCCAACCCTATATAGCTAAGTGTACTTCCGTAATAAAGCAGACCTGTTCCTGTGCTCAGGCGGTCTCCGTGGTTCTTTCCTAACCGCGCGTCCCCCATGCCTGGAGAGCCCCGGTGCTCTATCCCTGGAGCACCCCCCGCCGGTGGTTCGGTAGGAGCTGACCCTCCCCCCAACTCTTGGGCCTGAGCGAGACTGAGACCTCCCCGCTCAGCTACAACTGGCGCCCAACGTGGTGGCTCCTCCCCCGGCCCCTCTCTGCTGCTGCTGCTGCTGTGATCGTCCTCCTCTCCAGGTAGGGACCCCTCGCCCGGACGAGCCCCAAGGGACCCCTCGCCGTCGTCCGTCCCTATCCCGTCATGGGCGCCTCTTTTTCATTGCGTCAGGCGCCGCAAGTCAGGGCCCTCGCTGCCCTGCTTGATGCCAATGGAGTCCGCGTCTCCTTGCGGCAGCTCCAAAAGTACTGGGATCTCTTGCTCCCTTTTAATCCGTGGCTCGCCACCTGCCAACTCTGGAGCCCAGACACATACTCGTGACTCATAGATCGAGTCACCTCTGCCATGGAGCACGAGAAACGCACCTTCCCAGCAGGCCTCTTACCCGTTCTCATGGCCATTCGCACTTGTCTCCTTGGCGCTCGAACCGAAGCCGTTTATGAAGCTTCTCCCAAATGGCCTCTAGACTGTGATCCCAATGAGGCCGCCGACACTGACTCTCTGTCTAACCAACTTGCTGCTGCTCTCGAGCGCGAACCTCCCCGCCCGAGCTCCCCGCAGCAGACAGAAACCACTCCTGCCACTCCCCAAGATGGCGGACTACCGCCTTCTTCCCCCACTTCTGCCCAAGATGGCGTGCATCCGGCTTCTTCTCCGCCAGTATCCTCCTCCTCCCGCCTCTACCTGCCTCTTCCTGCCCAGTCAGCATCCGGTTCGGGCCCGGAAACTGCAGGGTCGCCATCTTCCGCTAAACCGGAAGCGCCCCCCGCGCGATTTTGTCCGCCGCCGGATATAGTTGCTCCGCCATCTTGGCCGGCGCCCGGAAGGGTCCTGCCGCCATTTTGTTGTCGGCCGGAAGCCGCTAAGCCGCCATTTTCTCACGCGTGTTCCACTTATCCCTTGCCGCCGCCGTACGGCAATAGCCCTTCACCTGCCTTGGCTGCTCCATCGGCCCCCGGTGCCACGCCTCCTCAAACCCCTCAGCTGTATCCGCTAAATCCGCAGCCCATGCCGCAGCAACCCCAAACTTGGCTACCCTTTACAGCGGAAGAGGTCAGGACCCTCCGCAAAGCTGTGAAGGAAGACGGAATTGGCAGCCCTTATGCGCAGCAACTACTTGAGGAGTTGGGGACCCAACTCGTTCTCCCATATGACTGGATTGCACTAGCCTGTGCCATCCTGACGCCGGGTCAATTTATCGAATGGCGCGCCCATTACCAAGTGGCTGTTGACCGGCAAATCGTGGAGAATGCCCAGGCTGGCGTCCTCGATCCCTCCGATGCATACACGGGCACCAACAATTATGCAAACCCTCGTTCTTATCTCGAAATTGACCCAGGGTTTTGGCACCAGGTAAAGGTCCTCGTCCAGTGGTCATTCTCTCTAGTTTCCACCAAGCAGCACACCAAGCTCACGCAGCTGCTTCAGGACTCCAATGAGACCTTCCCAGCATTTGTCGCCCGCGTCCTGGAAGCTTGTCAGTGGAAAATTTCCAGCGAGGATGCCCAATTTGCGTTAGCCAAAGAGTTAGTCATTGACGGGTGCCTTGCGCCGCTCCGGGCCATAATACTTCCCATACGCGACAAAGCTCTGCACGAATGGGTCCTTGCTTGCCGTGACGTCAACCCACAAGTCAAAACACTCACCGCTGCCTTTGCCTCTTCCATGGCTGTTTCATCCAGCCCCACTTCCGTCTGCTTTCGGTGCGGCCAGCCCGGCCACTTCATCCGCGAGTGCTCCCAGCCAGGCCCAGCGCCTTGCTCAGACCCGCCGATGCGACGGCCAAGGGGCCCTTCTACGCCGTTTCCGCATTGTGGGAAAGGTTATCACTGGGTCCGTGACTGCCGTTCCGCCCAAGGTTCCCAGCAGCCTTTAAACTTCCATAGGGGCAGGCCTCAGCCCCACCCCCAAGAGGCCCCCAGAAAAATTCCCAAGCCATAATGTGGACAATGCCCATCACACACCGCCAGAAACCCTCATTAGAGCTTAAGATTAATGGGCAATGGCTTGATGGGCTTCTGGATTCTGGCGCTGAAGTCTCCTGTGTTCCCTTCGAAATCGCCGCATTCAATCACTGGCCCCTCGAAACCGGCCCTCAAGTCATCGGCGCCACAGGAGCCGCTGCCTCCTGGAAAACATCCCAGCCTCTGCATTGGAGCAACCGAGAAGGCCACGAAGGCCAAATTCGTCCACTCGTCCTTTTGTCAGTCCAGACCATCTTATGGGGGAGAGATGTTCTCAGCCAGCTAAAGGCCCGAATCACCACAGAAGCTTTCTCAGCTGCGCTGCCCCCCCCCCTTCTAGGGGCCACTGCTCCCATCTCAAAACTTGACCCTATCCCTCTGGAATGGGACACAGAGGAGCCCATCTGGGTCGAGCAGTGGCCCTTGCCAGCTCACAAATTGCAGGCTCTCTCTGCCCTCGTCAAAGAGCAGCTACAAGCAGGGCATATAGAGCCGTCCACTAGTCCCGACAATTCACCAGTCTTTGTCATTAGCAAAAAGAACACCAGCAAATACCACCTTCTCCACGACCTCCGTGAGATCAACAAACATATTAAGCCAATGGGATCACCTCAACCAGGATGCCCGCATCCCACCGCAGTCCCCCAGCATTTTCATGCGGCAACCATTGACATCAAGGACTGCTTTTTCTCTATTCCTCTTCACCCCCGGGACTGTCCACGATTCGCATTCACGGTTCCACGCATCAACAACCAAGGCGCAGCTCAGCGATTTCAATGGCGAGTATTGCCTCAAGGCATGCGCAACAGCCCGACTATGTGCCAACTGTATGTCAACCATGCTGTTGAGCCGCTGCGCTACAAGTTCAATCCAGAGCACACATACATCCTCCACTACATGGACGACTTCCTTTTAGCAGTGAGCTCCAGTGCGCTCCTCAATGATCTGCTCTCGGCAATAATAACGAACCTCTCCAGCCTCGGGCTTACTGTGCAGTCTGACAAAATAAACCTCCAGCCTCCTTTTCAATTCCTAGGCTTTCATTTTCATCGGTTTATCCAGCCCACAAGCCCAAAAATCCACCTCTCTCCGAGGATGACATTAACTGAGCTCCAACAGCTCTGCGGGCAAATCAATTGGCTTCACTCGGCGCTTCCCATCACAACAGCGCAAATGCAGCCTCTCTTCGAGCTTTTGCAGACAAGGGACAGCCCTCCAACGGCGACCACTCGCAGCATCATCATCACTCCAGAGGCTCGAGAAGCCATCCAACAAGTCAGCGCCGCCCTGCAACAGTGTCGCCTGGAGCGGTTCTCCCCCACCCTTCCAATCTTGGCTTTAGTTCTGCCAACGCCAATCACTCCCACAGGTCTCTTGTGGCAAGATGGCCCTCTCCTTTTTCTGCATATGTCAAAGAGCAAACTCCCGAAAATCTGCCCTTTCATAAGAGCCTGGATCACGTTGGCCACTGACTTAGTACTTCTCTCCATACAAACGTATGGCATCCCGCCACACACTATTGTTTGGCCTTTAGATGCCAAGGAAGTTACCTCCCTCATCATGAGCAATGCCCAAATGCAGAGCCTGGTAGAGCTCTTTCGCGGCTCCTTTGACAACCACTATCCTCATCACCGATTGCTGCAGGGAATGTCTCAATTGGCGTTTTCCAACCCGTTCCGTCCATTGCCCGCACGGAACCCGATCCCTTCTGCTATCACTGCCATCATAGATGCCTCAAAAATGGCGTTTGCTGCCATCATATACACTCCTGAGAATCCTGAGCCACGGCAACTGCTGTTCGCAAATGACTCTTCTGTTCAAGTGGGCGAGCTTCTAGCTGTCGCTGCAGTCCTCAATCTCCACCCAGACCAGCCTCTCAACATCTTTACTGACAGCCTATACACTCTTCAGGTGTGTTGCAGCCTCCCGCTTGCTACTTTCCTACCAGGTGACTCAAACATCAATCGGATGCTCGCCTTCGTACAGCGACTGCTTGAGGCAAGGCAGCAGCCCTGGTTCATTGCTCATATCAGAAGCCATTCTGGCCTACCAGGACCGCTGGCTCAAGGGAATGACCTCGCTGATGCTTCTGTGTCAAGCCGCCAGGTAAACCCGGTCCTCCTACATGAAAACCCTGCCGACGGGCCGCGGCTTGGAGACTTTGTTAATCAACCCAAGCTCCTGCATTCCCAATTCCACTTTTCCGCGCGGTCCATCCGGAAGCTCTTCCCAGACCTTCCCATTGAAACTTGCAAACACCTTGTGCGCGCGTGCAGGACTTGCGCGCCATTGTTGCCACTTGGGCCTTTGCAGCCTCAGGGTGTTAACCCCCGCGGCCTCCGCCCCAACTCAAGGTGGCAATTAGATGTCACTCATGTCAGCGCCTTTGGCCGCCTCAAATATCTTCATGTAGCAATTGACACCTTTTCGCATCTGTGCTATGCAGTCCGTCTTGCGGGAGAAAGTGCTAAACACTGCGTCCAGGCGCTTCGCCAAGCTATTTTGTTCATGGGAATTCCATGGGATCTCAAAACAGACAACGGACCAGCATATCACAGTGCCTCTTTTGCCAGCTTCGTGCAAATGTATCACATCACGCATCATTTTGGCATTCCATACAATCCACAGGGGCAAGGAATCGTCGAGCACACTCACCAACAGCTCAAGCTACTCATTCAAAAAGAAAGGGCCTCCTCTCCCCACAAGGCCCCCGCCGACGTTGTGACTGCCTGCCTCATTCATCACAATCTCCTAACCTTCGATAACCATGGACTCTCCCCCACCCATAAACACTGGGGACCCATGTGGCAGCCCTCGCAAGTTCCCCTTGTCCATTGGAAAGACCCTGCCACAAATCGTTGGCAAGATCCAGCTCCCCTCCTAGCACAGGGGAGGGGCTTTGCTTGTGTCTTTCCAGAGTCTGAGCCGCAGCCGCTCTGGATTCCTGGGCGCTGCATCCGGCCTGCCACTGACCCACTAGTTCCACTGAACGATCAGCACCCTATGCCTTTGGTGAGAGATAACATTGACAGTGGATACGGCCCAGAGGTCGCCCGGTTCACCCGGATCCAGCACCAGCCATCATCAAGATGCTGCACCGTCAGATGATGCCTATACACAGCCTCGCAGCTGTTCTCTTCGTCCTGGCTTCCCTCGCTCTCCCAGCCGCTGCCAACCCGAGTCACCAGCCCTTCAATTGGACCCTCTCCCTCTGGCAACAAAAAAGGCTCCTCGCCTCGAACGTAACCGCCTCCGCCCCCTCTTTCACTACTGATGTCGCCAACCTCACTGGATGCACGAACCTTCCGTCTTATGAGTGGGGGGGACACAACCCCACTGCCACAGGTTTCTACATGTGCCCATCCTCCGCCAGAGGATGCCATGACCCAACGCACTATTACTGTCCTTCCTGGGGGTGCGAAACCATCGCCCACGGATGGTCCAGCGCCCCTAACAAAGACCCATACCTCACTCTCCAGCGTAATGCTACTCGATGGAACACCATCACACTCACAGTCAAAGACCCCAACTCCGACCTCTGGTTACGAGGCCGCATGTGGGGAGCCCGCCTGTATGCAGTAGGCTACGATTACGGCGCCATTATCACTATAAAAAAGGAGCCAATTCCCACACGTTCCACCCCAGTGGGCCCAAATCAGATTTTCAATCCTCCAAAGGCACAGCCCCCTTCTCTGCCCCGCTCCACCTCGCCCGCTCCTTCGCCCGGCACCCCCCTCGCCACTGCCTCCCTCAGCTCCCACAACCCCAAGCCTCGCTTACCCCCTACTCTGTACCCCAGCCCCCTCCCGTCGCCACCCTTTTAGGTCTCGCTGGAGCAGGCACGGGGATCGCCGCCCTTGCCCTCCAGCAGGCGGTAGATCAAGATATTACCTATCTCTCTCCTCCCGTACCTGCTCCCATTCCTAGGCCCCCTTATCATTATCCTCTTAGCCCTCACTGTGGGCCCCTGGGCCATCAGAAGGATAGTCCACCTTGCCAAAGATCAAGCCAATGCAGTGTTCAGCTCCTTTGTACAAGTCCACTACCAACGCCTCACCACCGCTGAGTCCCCCCCAAGCCGTCCACCTCGCCCCTTCCGCCCGCACCACCTACTCCAGACCGCACACCTATAGCTTCTTGTCTTCCTCCCCTCACTTCTCCCCAACTGTTCCTCCCCCTCGGGTGGGGGGTCCGGGGACATCACGAGCCCGTTTCACTGGCAAGGCTCGGCGCGCGCCAGGCGCCGGCGTGCGCCAACCCTAATGGTGGGCACATGCGTCCTGGCCAGATGCTATGTCGTCTGCTCATGGCCAGCCGGTCCTCGTGGTCTCCCCCCACCCCTCATCCTATTCCAGTACCCGTCCTTATAACCTCCTTTTCCTCCTCCTCCTCATAATCCTTGTCTTTTGTTGCTGCGCACACCGAGTTATTCACACCCACAGTGCGCACCAAAACTTGTTGCCTCTATTTCCTTTTAAAAACAAAAGGAGCAATTGTTGCCGCCTTTCTCCACCCCTCCTCCCCTTCCAGCTCCTGCCGTCCTTCCCGCCAGTCCCGCCCATATTGCCAACCCACAATCTGCCCTCTTCCCAGTAACTGCTTACCTCAGGTCTATCCATCAGCTTCAGCCTGTCCAGAGCCGCCCCTTAGCCAACCCTCCCTTCATCACGCCCCTCCCTCTACCCAACCCTATATAGCTAAGTGTACTTCCGTAATAAAGCAGACCTGTTCCTGCACTCAGGCGGTCTCCGTGGTTCTTTCCTAACCGCGCATCCCCCATACCTGGAGAGCCCCGGTGCTCTATCCCTGGAGCACCCCCCGCCGGTGGTTCGGTAGGAGCTGACCCCCCCCCCCGACTCTTGGGCCTGAGCGAGACTGAGACCTCCCCGCTCAGCTACATGATGGTAAGATGTGGGGAAAAGGGTATAGTGTAGCTTGCAAAAATCAATTCACACGGAAAAGAGGAAATGGAGGATGAGGAAACACAGCAAGTGTGAAGTGTTCCCTGCAGCACCTATAATATAAACAAAATAAAATAAAATAAGAAGAGAAAGTGAGAAAGAAAAAAGAGAAGCATAAAGGGGGTGGGTAAATAAAAGGGGAGGAAACAATCTAGAAAAAGAAAAGAGGGGAAAAAACTAAATAAATGAAGAAAGACCTTGGGGGATAAAATGGGAGAAAAGACTAGGAGACAATGAAATATTAGCAACCAAGACAAGAAAAAAAACACAAATGCCAATAGCTAGGGTAATCAAGGACCTCAGATGGACATCAGGGCACAGTGGATTCAGGGATGGGAAGTCTGTGACACTGCAGACTCAAGGTGTGAGAGTCTCTGGAGTGTGGGCCACCAGGGTTTAGGGAACTCAGACCTGGGAACTACACATCTGGTTAACAGGGGGCCTGGGAGCACCTCAGCACAACACAGCCTTCAGGGATCCCCACTGCTGGATGCCAGACCTAGGGGGAGGGGTCCCACCCACACCCTCTGACTTCTGTGTCAAAAACCCAAAATTCCACCTCTCACAAGAGTCTCTTCTGTCATTGTTTCACCAAACCGACATCCAGATACCTCCTGCCCTGAAAGCCCCTGAAACAGCCCACTGGGGTGCCACTTTACTACAAAGATTTCAGGGATGGTTTGCCAGCCCTAGGGGGAGGGGTTCCACCTAGAACTTCTGACCTCCATGTCATAAACTGAAAGTTCAACATTTTGCAAGAATCTCTTCCGTCACTGTCTCGCCAAATCTACATCCAAACACTTTTGCCCTGCAAGCCTCTGAAACAGCCCGCTCAGGGTTTGGGAACACCCCACACAACAAAGATCCCAGGGATAGCCAGTGGGAGGGGCTCCAGCCATAACCTCTGACCTCTGTGTCAGAAACCCACAGTTCCACCTCTCGCAAGAATCTCCTCCATCACTGTCTCATCAAATCTACTTCCAGACACCTCCTGCCCTGCAAGTCCCCTGAAACAGCCCGCTCCACCATCTGTAACATTAACCACAATTCTCATCCATCTTTTCTTTAACTGTGCTATTCAGTTACTAGATTATTCTCTACCATCCTGTCAATTGGGATCTAAATACCTAGACTATAATTTTCAGCTACATCTTCATTTATAAACTAACTGTTACTATTTGTTGCCATCCACTCTATATATTTCCACACTTTTACATTAAAGTTTATTAAAACTTCTACATATATTAAATGTTAGTAGTCCACCTCAGTCCTCCTCTTATGTCCTTTAAGAATCCACCACCTACAGCCAGGTTTTCAAGATATTTTCCTACAATTTCTTCTAGAAGCTTTATGATTCTTCCTTCTTTTTTTTTTAGGTTTTTGATCTATTTTGTGTTAATTTCTGGATAAGGTGTGAGATAGGGATTTCCTTTCCTTCTTTTGGCCACACACATCCTGTTCTTTCAGCACCACCTGTTGAATGGACCATTCTGCCTGAGTTGTGTTTGTTTGACAGGTTAGTCAACAATCATTTGACCATACATGAAACGGTCTGTTTCTGAACCATCAATTTGGTTCCATTGGTATATGTGTCCATCTTCATGCCAGTATCATGCTGTCCCCACCATGATAGCCAGACATTATAATTCAAAATCTTGAGATGAGGACACTTTAAGATATTTCCAGCCATTCAGGACCACCTACCCCTCTAGAAAAACCTAGCAATCATGTTTTCAATTCTTTTTTTTTTTAATGGTGGTGGAATTTTTATTGGAATTGCATTAAATTCATATATCAATTTGGGTAGAATTCATATCTTGATATCCATTCTTCCAATCCTTGAGCACAGAACATTCTCCCAGTCATCTAGGCCCTTTTTGGTTTCTTTTACCACTGAGTAGGAGTCCTCTGAATACACATGCTCTACATCATTGGTTAAGTTTATTCCTGACTATTTGAGTTTTATTTGTCATATTTTATTTTCACCACTCTTTTGACACTTTCACTTATTTTTATTGATATAATCTTCATTTCTAGACTCGCTTCTGGGTCTATCTCTCATGGTTTTTTTTTTCATGCTGTAGCACACCCTTTAGTATTTCCAGAAAATCTTGTCTATTTGTTAGAAATTCTCTCAGTTTCTGTTTACCTGTAAATATTTTAAACTCACCCTCATTTTTGAAAACCATCATTACAGGATATAAAATTCTTGACTGGAAATTTTTCTCTTGTACTATCTTACATATATCTTTCCACTGTGTTCTTGCCTCCATGGTTTCTGGTGAGAAATCAGCACTTAATCTTATTGTGTATCCCTTATATGTTATGCATTGCTTTTCTCTTGCTGCTCTAAGAATTCTCTCTTTGTCTTTGGCATTTTACATTCTGATTAGTATGTGTCTTGGAGTTAGCTCATTTGTGTTTATTTGGATGGAAGTATGTTGTGCTTCATGGATACAGATATCTATGTCCTTCAATAAGGTTGGGAAATTTTCTAACATTATTTCTTCAATTATTCCTTCTGCCCCTTTTCTCCTATCTTCTCTTTCTGGGACACCCATGCCCTGTATGCTTACATGTCACTTGCTGTCATTTAGTTCCCTGATAGGGTGTTCAACTTTTTCCCTTCTTTCCATGTTCTATTCTTTTCTATATTTGCTTTTGGAGGCCATGTTTTCAAGGTCACTGACACTTTCTTCTGCTCCTCAAATCTGCTATTATATGCCTCCATTATATTTTTAATTTCATTTATTTCACCTTTCACCACCATAAGGTCTGGTATTTTTCTATGTATGCTTTCAAATTCTTCTTTGTGCTCCTCCAGTGTCTTCTTAATATTCTAATCTTTTCAGCCATCTCATTGTGTTTATTAAGGAGATTTGTTTAAACATCTATGATTAGTTGTCTCAACTCTTTTATTTCATATGCAGGCTTATCTTTTTTCCTTTAACTGGGTGATGTATTCAATGTTTCTCAGTATGGATTGTAATTTTTTGTTCTTATTTTTGCTTCTGGCTTGCTAGATGTATTTATTCTGGGTGCAGTTTCTCTCTTCAGTTTAGGGCTTTCTTGCCTTTTCTGACCTGTTCATTGTTTAGTAAGAATCAAGTTTGTAGTTTATTATGTAAGCTATGGAGGCTGAAGCTGCCCACATTGCTCTGGTAATTTATCAAGCTTCTCCCAACTTTCTCCTTTGTCAAGGTAAAAGACAGCCATATATAATAATCTAAACTGGGCAGGACATGATTGTCTTTAGCTGCCTGGAGAGACTGATGAATCTTCACACCCCTTCCTTCCCTACTTTTGGTGGAGATGGAGCTATATTTGTAGGCCAAAATCTATGCCACATAGGTCCAAAATGACCAGTTTCCCTGGTAAACTGATGTAGCACCAGACACCCTCTCTGCTGGTTATGGACCCCCTGGAGTTCCCAACAATCTAATTCATGTACGCTAAATATACCTGCAGTTGCCCCAAATGGCTGAGGAAGTCTTACCCCTTCTGCCCTTTGGACAGAAACAGAACCAGCAATGTCCAACATTTCAGTTCCTGTAGGCCAATTTTACCTGCCATTGTCCAGAGAAGATGAGGAAACACCGGCCCCCTCCTTTCTTACTGGGTGATTCTATGGGTGCCCAACAGTTCAGTCCCTTTAGGCCAAGAATACCTGACATTGCCCAGAGAGGCTGAGGAAATACCACCCCCCTCCTATACTATTAGGGCGTGAGGTTGCATCAAAAGTACCCCAACAGTTCAGTCCCTTTAAGCTGTAAGAACCTACCATTGTCTAGAGAGTTTATGGAGATACCAGATCCCTCTGTTCCTATTGAGGTTGGGGGAGGATCCACAAGCATTCAGTCCCCTGGACAGTCCAGTACATACAGGCTGGAAGTGTCTGTCATTGCCCAGAAAGACTGTGGAAATATCAGCTCTCTCCTTTCCTACTGGTAAGAAGGGTGGATCCACAAGTACCCACCAGTCCAGTCTGTGTGGGTCAAAAACACCTGAATTCCCCGGAGAGGCAGGGCAAACACAGTACATCTCTTGTCCTATTTGGGGTGAGCATGGAGCCACAGGTGTCCAGTGGTCAAGTGTGTGCAGGCCAAAAACAACTGCAGTTGTCCTGAAAGGCTGAGAGAACACCAGCCCCTTCCTAACCTATCGGGGGACAGAGGCAGATTCGAATTCAAAGGCACACAACAAACCAGTCCATGTGGACTGAAAACACCTGCCATTGCCTGGATAGGCTGAGGATACCCAGTACCTCTCCTATCCTATTGTGGTGCAGGGATGCAGCCTGAGGAGTCCAACAATTTGGTCTGAGGAGACCAACTATTCAGTGAGGAGCACCTGCAGTTGCCTGGACAGTCTAATGCAGGTCTTTCCAGCTTACTCTGTGCTGAAGGTGGGGCTGGAGCTTAGACTAAGGCTGCAATCTGATCTGGGGGAAATAACCCAGTCCCTAACTTCACAGCATTTTCAGTCAGCCAGACTTCCCCTCATGCTGAGAACAGAGTCTAAATGGTAACTACCAAATTCTTTCCAATTCAGACAGGCTCAAACCCTAGCCATTAATAGGACTATACTTTAGCCAGCTGAGTTCACTAATCAGTAACTGAGCTTTGTGAACATCTATATCTTCCTCCACCATTTATGGGAAATGGAGCTTATAACTCCAGCCATGGAATAGCTCCTGAAGTGGTAGCACTGACCTCTGCAACATAGCTTGCTGTTTCCCAGAGAGGCAGTGCAGGTGCCCTCAGCTTACTCCTTGCTGGAGGTGTGAATGGGGTTTAGGCTAGACCTGCAATCCCACCTGGGTGAAAAGAAATCAGTCTCTACCAGCACTGTGATTTTCAATCAGTCCCACTTCCCCTTATACCAGAGACAGTGTCAAAATAGTGAATACTGGCTTCCTTCTGACATGGTGAACCTCAAAGGTTAGCTCTTCTTAGGATTATACTTTAGCCCACTGAATTTAGTAATCAGTAGCTGGAGTCAGTGCCACATTGTGTCTTCCTCCACTGTATATTGGGAAATGGAGTTTCCAACTCCAGTCACAGTATAGCTCTCGAGGTGGCTTGCACCGTGGGCACCTCCACACTGTGGAGGGCTCTACTCATGAATCTTCTCTGTAAATGGGCAGTCTCCTTCCATTCTCTCAAGGATGTTGCAAGATACTCTTCTGGTCTCCTGCAACCCCCAAACATGTGCTTTAGATAGCTCTGGGTTATTAGTCACTGCCCTGTAGCATCAGCTGACTCCAGGAGCTCCTTACTTTGATGCCATCTTGGCCTCCCCTCTATAATTTCATTTTGAACCTTTTTTTTCTTTTCAAATAAATAGATTGACTTTGGAAAATGACTTTTATATTTGAGCTGCTAGACAAAATAATTTATCACTACCACTGCTGCTACATGTTTCACAACAAATCTTCAGGATCCAGCTTTGGCTAATGAAGGTATTCATGAATGAATGCAGTTACATTTCAGTTAAAAGAAGAAAATAAAATGTCTCTAGCATATGTGCAACTACTAGAACTGAGAAAACTGTCATGATACTCTTACAGTAATTTGTCAAATATTGAGCAAACATAATGGTGCACACTATTCAGTTTTAAAAAACAACATTTTTAGGTTTATTACCCATTATATTGAAATCTTTTTGCCAAACCTGTAAATTGGTTAAAATGAATAAAATAATTGATCACTTTGTAGGATGGAAAATTCAAAATGACATTATTAATTTTCTGGATAATAAAGCAAGCCTGGATGACATATATAAATTTAAAAAGTAAACCTTATTTATAAAACTAGATTATACCATGTGAATTTTAATTTAGAGCATGTAGTGTCTCCTGTTGAATATTGCCCCAGACTTTCATCATATTGCCACCTAGTTGATTCTCTAATTGAGTAATTAAATCTTCAAAAGGCCACTCCATTATTCTAACAATAGAGCTACTTCAGGATGATTGGAAACATGGCAAGGCCAGTGAATTCCAATAGCATTTGCCCATTCCCAAACTTTCCCGTGAACTTGAGTCTTTGATCAGAAGCAATGCTGTGTGAAATATCATGATGGTGGAAAGTTATTCTGAAAGTCCGTGGATGGTAGTTTTGGCAAAAGTACTTTGTGTAGGGAAGGCAAACACATGTGGATCATATGTTATTCTAGTTGTAACAAATAGCTGTCCCTTCCATGATGGAAATAGTCCAATATAATCAACTCACTACTAGCAAGCCGAAAACCTAGAGGAATGGCACCTTATTGGGTATTAAGTATTAGTCTCTGCTGCTGGCATATTGGACTCTCTGCAGTGCCTATAGACTCGTCAAATTTGGTGAGTGGAAATCCATGTTGCCCAGCCCATGCAATACCTCTATTCCTATCAACAAGGACACTTTGTTCATAAGCCCATTGGACAATTATAGAAGAGCCTAGGGGAAAAGGCCAACTGGTATCCACAGAACTAGTCATCTTATTTATGTGATTATTAAAATCTTCCTCTGTTGAACTTACTCTCTGGAGAGCATTCACATAGGACACAAATATCTTCATGTTTTATGCCCATGCAGAAAGGTCTATCCACATATATCTTCTGAATAACTCTTTGTCACCAATTTTTGAATGACGTTCTTCCAATTACCTGGCCATCCAGCTGAACCACTGGTGATAGCACATGAATGAGTATACAAAAACACCTCTGACCATTTCTCCTTCTAAGCAAGAGGAATGACAAGGTGCACTGCTTGAAGTTCTGTCTGCTAGTAGTGATTCCCTTCACCAGTATATTTCAGGGACATACCAGAAAAGGACTATAGTCCTGTAGCTGTCCACTTTTGGGTGGTATCTGCATATCATGCAGAACCATCTTTAAATTAGGCCTGAGTTTTCTCTTTCTCAATCAACTGATTGTAAGGAGCTCCCCAAGAGACTATCACTTTGGGCTGGGGAAGAGAATGTAATGTGATCAGAATGGTGGCTATGGGCATTTAGGCCACTTCTTTATGTAAATTATGTATTCTTTTAAGATCCATTCGAGCTCTATTTCATATTTAATATTTTCATTTTATGATAGCATACTCCTGTACCCACACAATGTTTTGGCTTGGCAGGGCAGGTAACACCCAGCTCATAATAAGCAAATCAGGTTACATTGTACCTTGATGTCCTACAGCTAAGTTTTAGGTGCTTGCTAATTGCAAGTAACATATCAAATGCTGTTTCTGAAAAGGAGATTAGTTATCTGCAGAGGATGGCAAAGCTTTACTCAAAATCCTAAGTGTTTTCATTATGATTCTCCTATAGGGGCCAGTCAAAGGTTCCAGATGGAATCTCTAATTTGCCACTGACTCTTCCAGCACTATTGGATATAGTACATCATATGGCTTATGGTCAGAGCAGCTTACCCGGTAGCCTGGATCTGTTGCAGAGCTCCTCTTTTTCTCCACAATCCAAAGAGTTCACCTAGGCATTGTGTCTCTTTTCTTTTTTTTTTTGGTTGTAGGAGGAGCTAGATGCAACAGTGTATCATTTATCCTAGAAGGTATATCTTGACATGTCCCACACCACTGGACACCTGGAAATTTCACTGAGGTGAAAGGCCATGTATTTTTGTTGGAATAATCTGCCAACCTCTGACACTCTGATGCACAAATGCCTTATGAATAAGTCTATAAGAGTTGCTACTTCTTGCTCACTAAGTCCAATCAGCAAGGTATCAATACAATGTATCATTGCAATGTCTTGTGGGAGGGAGAGATGACCAAGGTCCCTACAGGCAATATTATAACATAGGACTGGAGATTTGAGATAATCCTGAAGTAGGACAGTGAAAACATTTTGCTAGCATTATCAGCTGAAAGCACACTGTTTCTGTTGATCTTTTACTGACAGCAATTAAGAAAAAAAAGCATTTTCCAGATGAATATCAGTATACCAGTTATTACAGTGTGTGTTGATTTGCTCAAACAGTAATACCACATCTAGAATAGCAGAAGCAATTGCAGTCACTACCTAGTTAAGTTTACAATAATCCACTGTCATCCTCCAAGATCCATCTGTTTTCTGAAGAGGCCAAATATGAGAGCTCAATGGGGATATGGAGGGAATCACCACCCCTGCATGCTTCAAGTCCTTCATGGTGGCACTAATCTCTGCCTTCCCTCCAGGAATCTGGCATTTATTTTGATTTGCTATTTTGCTAGTTAGGGGCAGTTCTAGTGGCTTCCACTTGACCATTTATACCATAATATCCACATTCCACAATCTAGGAACCAATGTCGGGATTCTGCAAGTTGTTGAGTATATGTCTACTAATTATGCATTCCAGAACTGGGAAAATAATCAGAGAATGGGTCTCCAGACTTACTGCACTCACTGTATGATGGACCTGAACTAAAATTCCATTGATCACCTGACCTCTATAAGCCTCTACTCTTGTAATCCACAGTGATGTTTCAGTCTCCTGGAATTAATGTCACTTCTGAGCCAGTGTCTAATAATGTCCCAAATATATGATCATTTCCTTTTCTCCAATGCACAGTTACTCTGGAAAAAGGCTGTAGTTATTTTTATGGAAGGTTAGGAGGAAGATTAACTGTATATATATTTGGCAATGTAACAGGGTCCTTCCCTATGTGGATCCAGTCTTCCCCTCATTCAAGCATCTCTGGGTCTGTCAACTGTGTCATGTTTGGGAATGGATTGAGAGGGCCTGACTGGTTTTGTTATTCAAGTTAGGTTTTTGTTCACATGACCTAGATTGCTTCTGTTTTATACAGATCAATCAAGTAGGAATTGAGTAACCTGCACATCTATTTTACTTTAGGCACCCCATCATCTACTTGTTAACATTATAGGTATCCACAAGTCAGATAATTTTGATTGCTGCTTTGAGTCTGGTGTCCATTGTGGTAACCATGCCCACCTTCTAATTGGCAATTAATGGTATTGCTTGGCTATGGTCAAACTGTGAACTGATCATTCTCATTTGATTGAAGGACATGAGTTCAGTGACAGAAGGTGCCACAATAATATCTGTCTTTTTCTGAAGAACATACACAGAGGTGTTCAGGGAAGATGGACTTAGTCTCATAAATTTACTCCTTACAGACCTTCTAAAATGTTTGTCTTCTGGACATTTGTGGGGTTTAGCAGGTCTACTCTAACATTCCACTCTATCATTCCAATCTCTCTAAGCCTTTGGAGCTCCTCATTTATAATATATCATGTCAATATATACACAAACCTATACCTGGAAATCCCCAAACAACCTACAAGAAAGCTGGTAGAGGTAACAAATAATTTCAGTAGGCTGGCAGGCTACAAGATCAATACACAAAAATCAATGGTGTTTCTATTTTCTAGTATTGCTCAATCTGAGTCAGGAAATGGTTCTATTTATAATAGGGACTAAAAGGATCAAATATTTAGTAATAAACTTAACCAAGGATATAAAACATTTGTATTCAGAAATAGGAAATGCATTGCTAAAAAAAATTTAAAATACCTAAATAATTGGAAGAACATTCCATGTTCATGGATTGGAATCCTAAATATCATTAAGATGTTAATTCTACCCAAATCATTACACAGATTCAAAGCAATCCCAATTAAAATTCCACCAACATTTTTTAAACAAATGGAAAACACAATTATCAAAATTATTTAGAAGAGTAAGGGGCCCAAAAGAGACAGAAACACCTTAAAAGGAAAAGCAAAGTTGCAAGGCTCTCAAATCCAGACTTTAAATCATATTACCTAGCTACAATGGCAAAAACAGCACATGGCTGGCATAGATATAGACACATAGACCAATGGAACTGAACTGATGGTTCAGAAACAGAGCCTCACATCTATGGTCATGTGATTTTTGACAAGTCTATCAAACCAACTCAGCTGGGGCAGAATAGTCTATCCAACAAATGGTGGTGGGAGAACTGGATATCCATATCCAAAAGAAAGAACGAAGACCTGTATGCCACATCTTATACAAAAATTCACTCAAAATGTCGAGGACCTAAATATAAAAGACAGAACTGTAAAGCTCATAGAAGAAAAGGTAGAAAATCATCTTTGGCATCTGGTGCTAGGTTGTGGATTCTTAAATCTTACACCAAAAGGACGAACAATGAAAGAAAATATGGATAAATGAGACCTCCTCAACTTAAGCACTTTTGTGATTCAAAGGCCTTCATTGAAAATATGGAAAGGCAATCCACTCAAATGAAGAAATATTTTGAAATCACATATTTGGTAAGGGTTTGATTTCCATTTTATATAAAGGCCTCATACAACTAAACAATAAAAGAGCAAGCAACCCAATTAAAAATGGGCAAAAGACTTAGACATGGCCAAAAAGCATATGAAAACCTGTTCCATATCACCTAGTGATATGGATGCAAATCAAACATAAAGGAGATAACATCTCACGTCTCATAGAATGGCCAATGTTAAAAACACAGAAAACAATAAAAGCTGGAGAGGATGTGGAGAAATAGGAACACACCTTCACTGTTGGTGGGATTGTAAAACATTGCATCATCTATGGAAGACAGTTTGGTGATTCCTCATGAAGAATATGGAACAGTGATATGATCCAGCAATTCCTTTACTAGGAATGTATCTAGACGGATTGAAAACTCTAATATGAACAGACACTTGCACACAGATATTCATAGTGGTGTTATTAAAAATTACCAAAAGATGGAAACAAACTAAGTGTCCATCAACTAATGTATGGATAAACAAAATGTACTGACAATTTACTATTGAATACTATGCTGCAGTAATTAGAAATGCAGCTGGGAAAGATGTGATAACATGGATGTCATTTGAAGCACAAAAGTGTTCAAACTTGAGAAGGTCCCATTTACTTATTCCTTCTTTTATCCCTGTGTGCTAGGTTCAAGGTCCAAGAAACTGACATCCACCTCCGTATCTTGTAGATGCTTCCCTACATTTTCCTCCCAAAGCCCCAAGTTTGTAGTCCTTATATTTAGGCCCTTGAATAACTCCAATTTCATTTTGCATAAGTTGAAGATCTGGGTTCTCCTTCCCTCTTTTAGCCATAGACATTCTGTTCTTCCAGAACGACTTGCTGTATGGACCACTCCAACCCAACTGAGTAGATTTGATAGCCTTGTCAAAAATCACTTGGCCATATATGTGAGGGTCTATTTCTGAATTCTCAATTCACTTCAATTGGTCAATATATCTGTCTTTATGCTAGTACCATGCAAGTTTGTTTGTTTGCTTTTGTTTGTTTATTTACTTATATTTACAATTACACTATGTAATATGCTTTAAAAGTCTGGGAATGAGAGTCTGCCTAGTTGGTTAATATTTTTCAAGATATTTTTGGCTATTTGGGGACCCTTAACCTTCCAAACAAGTTTGATAATTGTTTTTTTTTCCATTTCTGAGAAAAAAGCTGTTGTTATTTTTATTGGAATTGTTTAGAATCTGTAAATCAGTTTAGGTAGAATTGACATCTCAATGATATTTCATCTTTCAATTCTTGAGCATAAAATGTCCTTCCATTTATTTAGATCTTTTTTGGTTTCTTTTAGCAGTATTTTATTTCGTTGTAGAAAAGTTCTTTTTGTCCTTGGTTAAGTTTTCTCCTATGTATTTTATCTTTTTTTCAGTATTGTGAATGAAATATTTATTATGACTCCCTCTTCAGGTTCCTCATTTGAATTTTATAAAAACACTACTGATTTTTGCATATAATCTTGTATCCCTCCACTCTACCGAATTCTTTAATTAGGTCTTGTAGCTTTGTGGTGGATTTTTTTTTCTATTTCTTATGTAAAGGATCATGTCAGTGATTTGCAAAAATTTTACTTCTTCCTTTCCTATTTGGATGCCTTTTATTTATTTTTTTAAATGAATCAATTTTATTGATCTAAATTAATAAAGCACACAATTCATCCAATGTGTATAATCAATGATATTTGGTATAATCTGATAGCTGCATTCATCACTTCAAACAATATTAGATAATTTTCATTATTTCAATAGTAATAACAAAAAAAAAAAACAGACAAGCAAGAATATTCTTTACCTCTCTATCTATGTGTTTCCCCTACTGTACATAGCTGCTATTTCTGGCTCTTCTTGCATAATTATTTTAATTTATTAAGCAGTTTTACTGAGAAGCATTCACCTACTATATGATCTAAACAAAGTGTATAATCAATGGCTTTTAGTATAATCACAACTTTGTGCATTCATTACAACAAAAAAATTTAGAACCATTTCATTACTCCAAAAAAGGAAAACTCAACACACCTTAGCATTCCTTCTCCAGACTGACACAACCACTTCGCTAATTTAATCTTAATAAACTGATATAGATTTATATTTTATATAAATGTAATCATATAATATGTTACACAATATATTTTATTTATAGTAGTGCTGTCATATATTATTTGTCCTTTGGTGCCTGGCTGCTTCACTCAACATAATTTTGTCCTGATTCATCCATGTTGTCATATGCTTAACAACTTCATTTCTTCTTACAGCTGCATAATATTCCATCATATGAATACACCAGTTTGTTTATCCATTCATCATTTGATGGAACACCTGGTATATTTCCAACTTTGACAATCTTGAATAATGCCACTATGGACATTGGTGTGTAGATGTCTGTTCATGTCTATTCTCAGTTCTTCTGGGAATATAGCCAGTACTGATATTGCAGGGTCAAGTGGAAAATCTATATCCAACTTATTTAGGAACTGCCCAAAATTCCTTCATATTGGCTGTACTATTCCACATTCCCACCATCAGAGAATAAGTGTTCCTATGTCTCCACATCTTCTCCAACACTTTTAGTTCTATGACATTTTAATAGTGGCCATTCTGATAGGTGTGAAATGATATTTCACTATAGTTTTTATTTGTATTTCCCTAATTATGTTTATTATGTTGAATATTTTTCATGAGTTTATTTGCCATTTGTGTTTCTTATTTGGGACAAATGTCTATTCAAGTCTTTCACACATTTTTTAATTGTGTCAGTTGTCTTTTTATTGTTGAGTTGTAACATCTCTTTATATATAGTTTTTGATTCTTTGGTTATAGATATTAATCTCCAAGAACCATTTGTTGAAGAGACTGTTTTTTCCCATTAGCATGGATTTGTTAGTCTGTCAAAAAGCAGTTGGCATTAGATGGGAGAGTTTATTTCTGGACTCTTATGACAGTAACATGCTGTTTTTACCATTGCAGCTTTGTAATATGTTTCAAGGTCAGAGAGTGAAATTCCTCCCATTTAACTCTTCTTTTTTAGAATACTTTTGGCTATTCAGGTGCACTTTCCCTTCCATATGAATTTTGTAATTTTCTATTTCTGTAAGGTAAGCTATTGGAATTTTGATTTGTACTGCATTCAATCTCTAAATCTGTTTGGGTGGGATTGACAACTTCATGATCTTTAGTCTTCCAATCCATGAGCATGGGTGTCTTTTCATTTGTTTAGGTCTTCACTCATTTCTTTCAGCAAAGTTTGTCGTTTTCTCCATAAAGGCACTGTACTTCTTTGGCTAAATTTATTTGTAGGTAATTGAGTCTTTTTGTTACTATTGTAAATGCAAAATTGTCCTGAATTCTACCTCAGACTGATCAATGCTAGTGTACAAAAACATACTGATTTTTTGCATCCCGCCAATTTGCTGAACTCATGTATTAACTCAAGTGGCTTTGTTCTAGACATTTCAGAATTTTCTAAATATAGGAATATGTCATCTGCAAATAGCGAGAGATTTACTTCTTTTCCTATTTGGCTACCTTTAATTTTTGTTCTCTTATCTAATTGCTCTGGCTAGAATTTCTATTGAAATGCTGAATAACAATGGTGACAGTGGGCAACTTGGTATTGTTACTGATCTTAGAGAGAGAGCTTTCAACCTTTCCCCATTGAGTACGATGTTGGCTATGGGTTTTTCATATGTGCTTTTTATCATATTGAGGAATGTTCCCTCTATTTCTATTTTGTGAAATGTTTTATCAAGAAAGGGTGCTGGATATTGTCAAAACCCTTTTCCTCATTGATTGAGATGACCATGTTGTTGTGTTTTTTTCCTTCAATTTATTAATGTGGTATATTACATTGACTGATTTTCTTCTTTTAAATTAGCCTTGCATACAAGGAATAAATCTCAATTTGTCAAGATGTATACATCTTTTGATATGCTGTTGGATTGGATTTGGAAGTATTTTGTTGAAAATTTTTCATCTGTGTGCATTAAAGAGATTAGTCTGTAATTTCCTTTTCTGGCTTTGGTATTAAGGTGAGATGGGCTTCATACAATGTGTTGGGTAAATTTCCTTCCTCCTAAATTTTTTGGAAGCATTTAAGGAGGATTGGTGTTAATTCTTGAAATGCTTGGTAGAACTAACTTGTGAAGCCATCTCTCCAAGGAATTTCTTTTTTTGGGAGATTTTTGATGATGGATTCAGTCTCTTTAAATGTTATTGGTTTGTTAAGTTCTTGTACTTCATGTAGCATCAATGTATGTCATTTGTGCAGTTCTTGGAATTTGTCCATTTCACCTGGGTTGTCAAGTTTATTGGCATATTTTCTCATAATATCCTCTTATGAACCTTTTTATTTCTGTGGGGTCAGTTATAACTTCCCCCTTGCATTTCTGATTGTATTTATTTTCATTTTCTTTCATTTTTTCTTTATTAATTGAGCTAAGAGTTTGTCAATTTTATTGATCTCAAAAAACGGCTTTTGTTTTCCTTTTAATTTCTCTATAGATTTTTAAATTTTATTTATTTTTATTGATTTTGTAAAAATATTACATTAAAAAAATATATATGAGGTCCCTTCAACCCCACCACTCCCACCCCACCACTCCCCCCCCAGCAACATTCACTCCCATCATCATGACACATTCATTGCATTTGGTAAGTACATCTCTGGGAATCTCTGCACCTCATAGTCAATGGTCCACATCATGGCCCATACTCTCTCCCATTCCATCCCGTGTGCCCTGGGAGGATTTACAATGTCTGGTGATTGCCCCTGAAGCACGATCTAGGGCAAATACAAGTCCCAAAAGCGCCTCCACATCTCATCTCTTCCTACCATTCCCCATACCCATCAGCCACCATCCCACTTTTCCCACTCCAATGCCACCTTTTCTCTGTGGACCTTGGATTGGTTGTGTCCATTGCACCTCTATGTCAAGAGGAGGCTCAGATTCCACATGGATACTGGATGCAATTCTCCTGCTTTCAGTTGTAGGCACTCTAGGCTCCATGGTGTGGTGGTTGTCCCTCTTCAACTCAATCTTAGCTGAGTGAGGTGAGTCCAATAAATCAGATTGTAGGAGCTGGAGTCTGTTGAGGCTCAGGGCCTGGCTATCATATTGTCAGTCCAGAGATTCAAATCCCCTAGATATATCTTAAGCCCCAACACCAACTACAATTCCAGTAAAGTAGCATGAAAGTCTTATGAAAAGAGATCCCATCTGAGTCCAGTTTCATCACGCAGAAACACCAGCTCCAAAGAAGGGCCATCCAACATGGCAGTGAACCCCATCTGCCATGACCATAGAACCCGTGGGTCTCTTAAGCCTTCCATGGAACCAATACCTGGGGATTGTATCTACTTTATCTGTCTCTTAGACTCTGCTCAGTTGTGCATAAGGGCAATCCTTCTGACAGCCTCCAGACTCTTTTTTAGAGACTCGTAACCATATAAACTCATTTCTCCTTTCCTTTCCCCCCTTACATTAGGTCAAACAGCATTTTAAAGTCATATTATTATTTGTAGACAGGGATATTCTGCTGCTCCACATCGCACCTTCAATTCAAGGTCATTTTCCAGTTGCATCATCAGTTGGTAGTTGATAGTGATCCCTTGGTGCCAGGGAGGCTCATCCCTGGGTGTCATGTCCCAAACTGGGGGGAAGGCATTGCATTTACATGCTGAGTTTAGCTTCGAGACTGGCCACATTTGAGCAACATGAAGGCTGTCAGGAGGAAATTCCCAGGCACAGTGCTGCTCTAGGCCTTGTTCTTATTTCAGGCATATAGGCTCACAAGCATAGGCATTAGCATCAGGGGCTAACTGTTGTTCCCTCATTCCTTCCTGGTCCTTGCCGCTGCACCTGGTGGACTGCCAATGCTCCCCCAGGGACCACAACAGAGCACCCCTGGCCAGGAACCCAGTACCCCCCCACCTGTAGTTTTTAATTGTTTCCACTATGAGTATATCCAAACATCACCATGCACCCTGGACATATGCCCTGTATAGCTCCCTGTCAGCCATATATCACCTGTCAATAGTATCCTATACCGGTATTCCTCCACTGCCATTGTTGAACCACTCTGTGATCCAGAACTTCCTGAAAATTGAAGCCCAATATAATGTCAGGATCCCTTACTAGCAAAATGGCATATAGTGATGGGTTTAAGGGTTAGATATAGGATACGTGTTGACTTGGAAAAATTCTACATGCTATCTTTTTTTTCCCCCTAATTATTGAACTTCTCTTCACAAGAACCCTAGACCACAGCAATTCATATATACAATATACAGCACTCCCACACATCAGTTTCATTTATTTCTTCTCTAATCTTTATTATTTCTATCCTGCTGGCTTTGAGATTGGTTTGCTTTTCTTCTTCTATTTTCTCCAGCTTTTCAGTGAGAAGCTTGATTTTTAGCTCTTTTCTCTTTTTTAATATAGGTGATTAAGTCTATAAAATTCCCTCTCAGGACTGCCTTTGCTGTATCTTGTAAGTTTTGATAAGTTGTGTTCTCACTTTCGTTTGTCTCATTACATTTACAAATTTCATTTATTTTACCTATGGATTATTTAGGAGTGTGTTGTTTAGCCTCCACACTTTTGCAAATTTACCTCTTTTTTCTCTATTTTGATTCCCAGTTTCAATTGATCATGATCAGAGAAGGTGCTTTTTATAATTACAATTTTTAAAATATTTATTGAGAATTGTATTGTGACCTAACATAGTCAATCCTGGAGAAAGATCCAAGGGCTTTTGAGAAAAATGTATAACCCACTGAGTTTGAGTGGAATACAAAATGGCAGAATATGTTGGTTTTATAAAGGGTATTTAATTGGGGTAGGAGCTTAGACATACCAAGCCATAAAGCATAAGTTACTTCCCTTTCTAAAGTCTATTTCCATGTGCTGGAGTAAGATGGTTGTTGACATCTGTGAGGGTTCAGGCTTCCTGAGTTCCTCCATTCCTCAGGCTTCTTTTTCATGGGCTCAAGGCTTCTCTCTTCTTGGGGCTTGCTTCTGTTTTCTCTATGAGCTTATTTCCCAGGTTAAGGCTTCAGCATCAAACTTCAACATCAAAAATCCAACATCAAAAACCCTCCAACTCTGTCTTGGCTATGCCTTTTATCTGTGAGTCCACACCCACCAAGTGTGGGGGCTCAACACCCTACTGGCATAAGAGGTTTACCTAATTACTCAATCAAGTAAACCTCTGAATCCAATATAATCCAATAGGCCCAGAGGAACATATTACTTTACAAACATAATCCAATATTTCTTTTTGGAATTCATCAATAATATCAAACTGCTACACTCCACCCTCTGAATTCCAAAAAGACATTACAATATTTTAAAAAAATTAAATCAGTTACAATGCAATACTAAAGCATATCACAATCAAATTAAAGAAATATAGTTTGTCTTCTGGCAAAGTCCTGTCTCCTATAGACCTTTGAATCTTACAAAACGATTCATGTACTTCCAATACTCAAATGGACAGAAAAAGGGTAAATATTTTAATTACAATAAAGAGAAACTGGGAGGGAAACACGAGTCACAGTTTATATACAGTTCAGGAGACATGCAGGGATTCCTCTGTTTGAGTTTATTTTTATTTTATTATTAAATTGTCTTTTTATAAGGTACAATGATCAAAAAAATTTTACATATAAAATATACTCCCCACCCCACTCCTCCCTCACCAAAAACCTCTTTCATCATTGCGTCAAATTCATTGAATTGGGTGAATACATTTCAGAGCACGCTGCACCACATGGATTACAGCTTACACTGTAGTTTACACTCTTCACCAGTACATTCAGTAGGTTATGGCAGGATATATAATGTCCAGCATCTCTCCCTGTGATATCATTTAGTACAACTCCAAGTCCCAAAAATGCCCCCACATCTCATCTTTTCTTCCCTCTCCCTGCCCTCAGCAAATACTGTGGCAACTTTCTCCAGATCAATGCTACATTTTCTTCCATTACTAGTCACAATAGTTCTATAGTAGAATACCTGGAAGTTCTCTCTAATCCATATTTTATTCCTCCATCTTGTGGACCCTGGGTTGGTGATGTGCACCCCACCCTGTATCCAGAGGTGGCTTATATCACACCTGGTTGATGGATGTGATTCTCTCGCTTGTGATTTCAAAGTCTTGGAGTCATTCTTAATAAGATTGTTTCTTTTCCTTGAGGCCCTATGGGGACCCACCTTTTCCACTGACTTGCCCAATGTCCATTTTCTTGGTTCCACCCTCATCAACCATCTGGATGTGGACCAAGCTCCAGACCTCTCCCTCCAATTGTGTTGGGGTGATTGCCACAACTTACTCAAGCTTTGGATTAGAGTCTTAACCCCACTAGTACAGTGATGTGAAGTCAACATTTCCCCTAACCTTTGGCATACATGTTCAAACCTCTCAGAGCAATGGGTTGACCATCTGGCCTTACCTAACCTTTGACATAAAGGCTCAATGATCTCAGAGCAACTAGTTGACCACCTATCTGACTCTAAACTTTGGGGGACAGGTCCACCCCTCTCAGATTGTGGGATGCTGACCTTAATCCCCCTAATCCTTGGGGAATGTGGCTCATTCTCTCTGTACCCTGGGAAACCAAAACTCTTCCAGAACATTGGACAGGAAAATCCACCCTCTTCAATTGCTCAGGCAAACTCATCCTCTCTGTACACATGGATAGGGTTCCTCTCTTGGCCCAAGGTGATGTCCTAATTCCAGATCTCAGCTTCCATGGTTTTCCTCTTATAGCTGTTTCTCCTTCAATCTCTCCTTTCCATGTCCCGTTTAGTCCATGCTGACAGTGATTTTGTTCATACAGTTCTCTCACAAACCTTGTTGATTTAGCAAGCAAGAAACTGAGGTCCAAGCGATCAGAGAGTAAGAGTTTCCACAAGTCTTTCTGAGATAACTGCATCTTCAATCCTGATTTACAAGTGCCAAGCTTAGTGACATACTCCAATGGGAAACATTAATCTGGTAGTTTGATTTCCAGAGGCTTGAATTTTCCAGAATCACTTTCTGTTATCTTTGCACCCAACAGTTCAGTATTCAGCATATCTCTTTCATCTAGCATTTTGTTATAAGCTGCATGCAGAAGCCAAGCCTCATTCTCTGGGTTTACTTTGGAAATTTCTTCACCTAAGTGCCCAGGCTTGCCATTTTCAATTTCTGCCTTCCATTAAACACAGGAGTTAATCTTGTTAAGATCTCTGCAGCCTTAAAACATGGATGACCTTTCCTCCAGTTTCCAATTACAGTTTCATCATTTACTTCTAAGTTATCATTAAAAGTCTCTTTAGCATCCATATTGCTATCAACAATCTATTCAAGGCAATCTAGGCTTTTCCCATCATGCACCTCACGAGTCCTCCAAAAAATACCCCTTACCCATTTATAAAACCATTCCAGGATTTTGGTAATTTCAAAAGCATTTCCCAACTCCTTGGTACCCACCTCTGTATTAGTCAGCCAAAAGGGTGATGATGCAAAATTCCAGAATTGGTTGGTTTTATAAAGGGTATTTATTTGGGGTAGTAGCTTATAGATACAAGGCCATAAAGCATAAGTTACTTCCCTTACCAAAGTCTAATAACATATATTGGAGCAAGATGGCTGCTGGCATCTGTGAGTGTTCAGGCTTCCTGGGTTCCTCCCTTCCTCAGACTTCTTTTCCCTAGGTTCAGTTTTTTTCTTTTCCTGGGGCTTACTTCTCTTTCCTCTGTGAGCTTTCTTCCTAGAGCTCTACCTTGAGGCATCATCATCAAACTCCAACATCAAAAACAATCCAATTCTGTCCTTTGCCATGCCTTTTATCTGTGAGTCCTCACTAACCAAGGGTGGGGGCTCAGTGCTCTACTGGTACAAGAGGTTTACCTAATTACTTAATCAAGTGTGGATACCTATGAATCCAGTATAATCTAATATGCCCAGAGGAAAAGATCAGTTTACAAACATAATCTAACATTTCTTTTTGGAATTCATCAATAATATCAAACTGCTACAGATGGTTACCAAATATTTTCTTCCATTGAGTAGACTACCTTTTCACTTTCTTGAACTCTTTTGAAGAGCAATTTTTTAGGAGGTCCCATTTATCTACTTAATTTTCTTTCATTGTTTGTGATGTGGGTGTAAAATTTCTGGAACCACTTCTTACTAAAAGGTTTTTCAATGCTTCCCTACATCATCTTCTAAGAGTTTTATGTCCTTGGTTCTTATACATTTTTTGGATATGAATATCCAGTTATTCCAGCATCATAGGTTGGTGAGGCCATTCTCTTCCAGTTGAGTGAGCTTGATAATCTTGTCAAATATCAGTTGACTGTATATGTATATGTGATCATCTATATCAGAACTCTCAATTATATTTCATTGGTAATTATATAAATCCTTGTATTAATATCATGCAGTTTTGATGAGTGTATCTTTGTAGTATGTTTTAAATCAGAAAGTAGGATCCCTCCAATTTTTTTCAGCATATCATTGGCTATTTGAGACCCTTTACTCTTGGAAATAAATTTCATAATTAGCTTTTCCTTTCCAGTAAAAAAAATGTCATTTTAACTTTTATTGGGATTGTGTTAAATCTGTAAATCAATTTGGGAAGGACAGACATCTGCATGGTGCTTATTCTTCCAATCCATGAAACAGGAATAGACTTCCATTTATTTAGGTCTTCTTTGATTTCCTTTAACTGTGTTGTGTAGTTTTCTACATACAAGTCCTTTACATCTATAGTTAACTTTATTCCTAAGTATTTGATTCCTATTTGCTATGGTGAATGGAATTTTTTATTTATTTTTTCTCTGATTTCTCACTATTGATGTACAGAAATGTTACTAATTTTTGAATGTTATTTTATCTTACCACTTTACTGATCTCTTTTATCAGCTCTAGAAACATTGTTGTAGATTTCTCAAGGCTTTCTATGTATAAGACGATGCCATCTGCAAATAGTGTAATTTTTACGCTTCCTTCCCACATTTAATATGTTTATATCTTTTCCTTACCTAAGTGCTTGAGCAAGTACATTTAACATAATGTTGTATAAGACTGTGGGAATATTTGCCTTTTTAGAGATTTTATAGGGAAAGTCTTTAGTATTGAATATGTTATTAGCTGTGGATTATTCATACATAACTTTTATCATGATGAAGAAATTTCCTTCTAGTCATTTATTTTGAAGTGTTTTTATCAAGAAAGTGTGCTGTATTTTATAGAATATTTTTCTGCATTAATAGAGATGATCCTGGTTTTTTTTCCCTTTCAATCTGTTATTATGATGTATTACATTGATTGTTTCTTATGTTGAACCATCCTTGCATACCAGGGGTGACATCGGCTTGATGATGGTGTATAATTCATTTGTTGTGTTAACATGAATAGCAAGTGTTTTGTTGAGGATTTTAGCATCCATGTTCATTGGAGGGATTGTTTTGTAGTTTTAACATCTTGTTGCATGTTTATGTGACTTTGCTATTACAGTGATGTTGGCATCATAGAATGAGTTAAGTTTATGTTGCCTCCACTTTCATTTTTGGAATATTTCAAAAATGATTAATTCTTTTCAGAATGACAGGTAGAATGCACCTGTGAAGCCATTTCATCCTGGAGACTTCTTATTGGGAGGATTTTGTTAACAAAATCAATCATGTTACTTGAGATTGGTCTGTTGAATTCATCAATGTCTTCTTTTATTATGTAGGCTGCTTGTGTGTTTAGAGAAATTTTTAATTCTCATCTAAATTATCCATCCTGTTGGCATATAAGTTTTCAAACTGTCCTTTTATTACGTTCTTTATTTGTTTGGAATTAGTAGTGATATTCCAGTCCTCATTTCCTAATTCATGTACTTAATTCTTAGCACATTTTTCCTTTGTTAATCTAGCTAATGGTTTGTGAACTTTATCAGTCTTCTCAAAAATAAACCTTTGGTTTTGTTTTTTCTTTCTTATTTTCAAATTCATTTGGTTCTGTTTTATTCTATTATTTCCTACTTTCTACTTGCTTTGGGTTCAGTTTCTTATTTTTTTCTTATTCCTTCTGGTGTGCAGTTAGGTCTTTGATTTAAACTCTTTCCTTTTATAATATAGGAATTTATGGCTATAAATTTCCCCCTCAGCGCTGCTTTATCTATAGCTCATATTTTTGTTACATTGTGTTGTGATTTTCATTCATTTCAAGGTATTTACTGATTTATTTGACAGTTACCTCCTTAATCTACTGATTGTCTGAGTGTGTTGTTTACCTTCCATATCTTTGTGCCTAATCTGTTTCTCTGCCTTTTGTGATTTCCAGCTTCATTCAATTGAGGTCTGAGAAATTACTTTGTATAATTTTCATTGAGAGTTGTTCTGTAACTAGCACATATTCTGTCCTCGAGAATGATCCATTTGCACTGCAGCTGTATTTTAGTGCAGTGTTCTTTATATGTCTATTAAGTGTAGATCTTGTAATGAAATATTCCAGTTCTCTGTTTCTTTACTGACCCTCCATCCAGATGTCCTATCTAATGGTTATAATTGTTTTTAATGATCCCCACTATAATTGTAGGACATCTATTTCTCCACTTAGTTTTTTCAATGTTTGCTTCATATATTTGGAGGTGCCCCGTTTAGGTGCATAAAAGTTTATGGTTTCTTTATTCTCTATAGTTTATTCTCTTTTTAAATATATAGTGTCATGTTTTGTCTCTTACAATAATTTTTCTTTTAATGTAATCTGATCCTGTAGTGTATAGATACTCCTTCCCTTTTTTGGATATTGTTTTTTTGTAAAGTGGTTCTTCAACCATTCACTTGCAACCTCCTTGCATCCCTCAATCAAAGGTGAGTTTCTCATAGACAGCACATAGGTGAGTCATATTTCCTTATCCATTATGCCTGTCTGTGTCTCTTGATTGGAATATTTAATCCATTAATATTCGATTGTTACTGCTCTCAAGGCATTACTTACAGTAACCCTATTTTCTCTAGATTTATATATGTCATATGCTTTTTTCTTTTCTCTTTTAATATTTTTAGTTTCTCCTACCAGTAATCTTAAGTCCTACACACTCTTCCAATCCTCTCTCCTGTTTTTTTCCTTTCAGACACCAGAACTCCCTTTACACTTTCTTGAAGAGAAGGTTACTTGTTTTCAAAATGTCTTATTTTTGTTTATCTGTGAATATTTTGAAATTTCCCTCATTTTTGAATGCCAAGTTTACTGAATACATAGTTCTTGGCTGATAGATTTTTTTCTTTTAGCACCTTAACTTTGTCATACCACTGCCTTCTTTCCTCCATGATTTCAGATGAGAAATCAGAACTTAATCTTTTTGAGCTCCCTTTTATGTGATGGATCTTTTTACTCTTTCTGTTTTCAGTATTCCCTCTTTGTCCTGAGAATTGGAAAATTTGATAAGTATATGTCTCAGGGTAGGCCTGTGTGACGTGTGCTGCACTTACTGAATATGTACCTCTATGTGCCTCAAAATAAAAGAAATTTTCAGCCATTATTTACTTCAACACCCCTTCTGCCACCCTTATATACTTTTCTCTCTCTGAGTTGTCATTAATGCATATATTTGTGCATTTCATATTGTTATTCAAATCTCTGGGTCCCTGCCTCATGTTTTCAAGCTTTGTATTTATCTCTTCTATTATTTGTCTGTTTTCAGTTGTACTGATTTCAACATCACTGATTCTTTCATCTGCTTGTTAAATCTGCTGTTATGTGCATCCAGTGTATTTCATTCGACCATTGTGTAATTCCTAACCATCAAATGCATTATCATTTTTAATTTAATTTAATTTTAATTATCTTTTTAAAAAGTTAATAGATTATATAAATGTTACATTTAAAAAGATAAGGAATATGGGGACCTTATATTTTTTGAAAGTAATATTAAAAAAATAAAGACAAAAAAAAGATAAGGGGGTAAGATGGAGTCTGAGTGAGGGTACCTCAAAAGCTATCCTGCAAAGAAGTGGTTGAGTATGGTCAGAGTCCTGCTGGACCAGGCTGTTTTGAGTGCTTGCAGGGCAGGAAGTGTCTGCACATCGATGTGGTGGAACCGTCACAGAGGAGATTTTTGCAAAAGGTAGAATTTAGGGTCTCTTGCATGGAGGTTGGAGGTTGTGGGTGGTTCACTTCCCCCTGGGGTGGGAGGACTGGCTGAGGTGATTCCTGGGATCTTTGTTGTGCTGTAGTGTTCCCAAACCCTAAGCAGGCTCTTTCAGGGGCTTGCAGGGCAGGAGGTGTCTGGATGTCGATTTGGTGACATAATGACGGAGGAGATTTTTGTGAAAGCTGGAATTTTGGGTTTCTGATATAGAGGTCAGAAGGTGTAGGCAGAACCACTCCCCCTGGGACTGGTGGCCTGGCTGCAATGATCTCTGAAATCTATGTTGTGCTGTGGTGTTCCCGAACACTGAGTGGGCTGTTTTGGGGGCTTGCACGGCAGGAGGTGTCTGGATGTCGACTTGGTGATACAGTGACAGAAATGATGTATTGTGAGAGGTGGAATTTTGGATTTCTGACACAGAGATCAGAGGTTGTGGTTGGAACCCCTCCTCCTAGTGCAGGCACCCAGCTTCAGAGATCTCTGAAGGCTGTGTTGTGCTGTGGTGCTCCCAGGCCCATGTTAACTGGATACATCATTCCCAGGTCTGTGTCCCTAAACCTTGGTAGCCCACACTCTGGAGACACACACACCCTGAGTCTGCAATATCACAAACTTCTCATCCCTGAATCCAATGAGCCCTGAGGTTTGTCTGGGTCCTTGATTACCTAGCCCTCCATGTTTTTTGTTTTTGTTTTTGTTTTCTAGTTTTTTTCTCCTTGAGCTTGGAGGAGTGTACCAGCTGATTTGGGGAGAGTCTTGGAAGAAAGGAGAGGTGAATTTGCTGAGAAAGCCCAATTTACCTAAATGTCCTGGGATAGGAAACTTGGTCTGGGAGAAGGTGGAGTCAGAAAATCAATTACACTTCTCCTGGCACACCTAAGGGGGAGGGACTGTAGGAGGTGCTATCCAAGTTTCCAGTTGCATATCTGGGGTTGCTGGTGAGGTGTAGTTGTTTTCACACTGGAAATAAAGAGTCATAGTCTTCTGTGTTGAGTTGGTTCAACAAGGAACCACTTGAATCTCTTATAGGACCTGTCAGGCAGCTTTCCTGCTGCCCTGGGAAAGAGAGAAGTGAGGAAAGGAGAAAGGGGTAAGGTCAGATCCCTAAGTGTATTATTTAACTTCAAAGAGGATTCCTAGCTTGAAATGTTGGTTCTATTCTGTTTTGTTTATTTTAGTTTTTAGTTTTGCTGTGGTTGCTAATATTGCATTGTCTTCTGGTCTTTTCTCCCATTTTATCCCCCAAGATTATTTTTCATTTATTTAGTTTTTACTTTCTTTTTCTTTTTCTTGCATGTCTACCCCCAATTTATTTGCCACCCCTTTTTCTCTTCTCTTTTTATTTCTTTTCTCACATTTTCTTCTTTTTTATTTTCTTTTCTTTATGTAATAGGTGTTGCAGAGAGTGCTTCACATTTAATGTGTTTCCTCATGCTCCATTTCCACTTTTCTGTGTGTATTGATTTTGGCCACCTACACTATCCCCTTTCCCCTACCTCTTCCTATCCTCCACCATCTACTCTTCCTCTTACATTCCACCTTCCTTTCTTTGGCCCCCATATTGTCTGACTTTTTATTTCAAATACCTTTTTTCTGTTTTCTGTCTTTTATCCACTCTTGATATTATTGTCTTTCTTTTCTCTTTCCCTCTCTCATGAAAACACTTGCCTTTTAAATCATACTATATTCCTCCCCACATTCAGTTGACTATCTATATAGGTGCTCAACTTACTGCTATAACTCTACACAACTTACATGAGTCTAATATCCATTCTCCTTGATCTCACATTGTTGCTCTGCTAACATTTATTA
The DNA here is from genome assembly GCF_030445035.2 of Dasypus novemcinctus. Classification (NCBI taxonomy): domain Eukaryota; kingdom Metazoa; phylum Chordata; class Mammalia; order Cingulata; family Dasypodidae; genus Dasypus; species Dasypus novemcinctus. The sequence continues at coordinate 92,121,947 of NC_080704.1, read as the reverse complement.
CCATTACTACATTATTGATTTTCTTTTCTTACTCATTTTGCTTTCCCTGGCCCTAATATTTTCCTACAAAGTGAACATAGGCAGAAACAAGAAAATAGAATAATAAGAACAAAGCTACAAAGAGAACACAGAACACTTATGCACGAACAACTAATTAATCCCCAAGACTAGACAAAGAAGCTAAGGAACTGATTAAACCTGTGAAGAAAAAATGATGACCAGACAGCAACAAAAAACTACAAACCAAACCAATAACAAGGAAAACATGACCAAATCCAATGAACAAGCTAAAAACCAGGAAGAGGATCAGAATATTGGGCAAGTAATTAAAGATTTCAAAACATTTATTAGAGACCAACTTAATGAAGTAAAGGAAGAGGTTAGCAATATGAAGAAAACACTTGGAGAGGAAATTGCAGACACATGCAAAATGATAACAGAATGATGGTGATGAATACCACAGTTCAAGATATCAAAAATACACTCTCAGCAAATGGCAGCAGATTAGAAGAGGCAGTGGAGAGAATTAATGATGAGGAAGAGAGCACATATGAAATCAAACAGAGAGTAGAATTGATAGATAAAAATATAGATAAAAATCCAGCTGGGTTTTAGGGACCTGAATGACAATGCAAAATGTCCAAACATACATATTACAGGCATCCCAGAAGGAGAGAGAAGGGAAAGGGGATGGAGGGGTGTTGGAGGAAATAATGGCTGAAAACTTCCCAAATCTACTGAGAGAGATGGATGTACATATCCAGGGAGCACAATGCACCTCAAACACCATAAATCCTAACAGGCCTTCTCCAAGACATATACTTGTCAAATTAACCAATGCTCAAGAAAAAGAGAAAATTCTAAAAGCAGTAATAGAAAAGAGAACGATCACATACAAGGGATGCTCCATAAGATTAAGTGCTAATTTCTCATCTGAAATCATGGAGGCAAGAAGGCAGTGGTATGCTATTTTCAAGGAAATAAAAGAAAAAATTTCCAACCAAGAATACTCTACCCAGCTAAGCTAGCATTCAAAAATGATGGAGAGTTCAAAATATTCACAGATAAACAGAATTTTAAAAAGTATACCAAAAAGATCTTTGCCCTTCAAGAAATACTAAAGGGAGTTCTGCAGGAAGAAAGAAAAAAAAAAACAGGAGAGGCAGAGTTGGAGGAGAGTGCAAGAGCAACAAAAAAGACAAAAAGAGAAAGAAAAAATAAAATATGACAAACACAAGTCCAAAAGCAGTATGGCTAACATAAATAATTCCTTGAAAGTAATATCACTGAATGTCAATGGATTAAACTCACCTGTCAAAAGATTCAGCCTGGAAGATTGGATAAGGAAATATGACCCATCTATATGCTGTCTACAAGAAACACATCTTAGACCCAAGGATTCATGGAGGTTGAAAACGAATGGCTGGAAACAATCTTATAAGCAAACAATAATCAAAAAAAGGCAGGAGTAGCTATATTAATATCAGACAAAATAGACTTTAAATGCAAAACAACTGTGAGAGACAAAGAAGGATACAACATATTAGTGAAAGAGACAATCTTTGAAGAAGAACAAATAATCATAAATATTTATGCTCCTAACAAGGTGCCTCCAAATACGTGAGGCAAACACTGGAAAACTAAGTGAAAGAATAGATGCCTCTACAATTATAGTGGAAGAATTTAATACACCACTATCAACTTTGGACAGAACATCTCAAAAGTGAATCAATAAAGAAAGAATAACTTTGTACAGTATATTAGAGGAGCTGGATCTAATAGACATATACAGATCATTACACCCGAATACAGCAGGATAAACATTTTTGTCAAGTGCACATGGATCATTCTCTAAGATAGACCATATGTTAGGTCACAAAGAAAAGCTCAATGAATTCAGAAATATTTCAATCCTAAAAATAATATCTCTGACCACAGTGGAGTGAAGCTGGAAATCTGCAAGAGCCGAAGGCCCAGATTTCACACCAAGAAATGGAAATTAAATAGCACACTCTTACAAAAACTGTGGGTCAAAGAGGAAATCTCAAAAGAAATTAAAAACATCCTTTTAACTAATGAAAATGATAACACAACATAGCAAAACTTATGGAATGCAGCAAAAGCAGTTATGAGAGGGAAATTTATGGCCATGAATTCATACATCAAAAAAGAAGAAAGAGCAAAAATTGAAGAACTAACTGCACATTTGGAAGAATTAGTAAAAAAAAAAACAAAAAAGTAATCCCACAGGAAGAAGGAAGAAAGAAAGAACAAAGATAAGAGCAGAACTAAATGAAATAGAAAAGAAGAAAGCACTTGAAAAGATAAATAAAACCAAGACCAGGTCCTTTGAGAAGATCAATAAAATTGACAAACTCTTAGCTAGACTAACAAAGAAAAATAATAGATGCAAATACACAAAATAACAAATGAGAAAGGAGATATCACCACTGACCCCACAGAAATAAAGCTTATCATAAGAGGATACTTTGAAAAATTATATTGCAACAATGACAATTCAGAGTAAATGGATAAATTCCTAGAAACACATAAGCACCCTATATTGATGAAAGAAGAAATTGATGATCTAAACATACCAAAGAGAAATCAAGAGCTAGAATCAGTCATTAAAAACCTCACACCTAAGAATAGCCCAGGGCCAGAGGGTTTCAGAGCTGCATTCTACAAAACATTCCGGAAAGAACTAACTCCAATCTTGCTGACTTTTCCAAAAAATCGAAACAGATGGAACATTACCTAACTCATTCTATGATGTCAACATTACATTAGTACCAAAGCCAAAGACACTACAAGAAAGGACAATTACAGACCAATTTCTCTAATGGACCTAGACACAAATATCCTCAATGAAACACTTGCTTTAACACATTAAATGAATTATACACCACAACCAAATGGGATTAATTCTGGTTATGCATGGATGGCTCAACATAAGAAAAACAATCAATGTAATGCTTCATATAAACAAATTGAAGGAAAAAATCACATGATTATACCTACAGATGCAGAAAAAGCATTTGACAATATACAGCACCCTTTCTTGATAAAACCACTGCAAATGCTTGGAATACAAGGACATTTTCTGAACATGATAAAGAGCATATATGAAAAACCAACAGCTAACATCTTTTATAATGGTGAAATCCTAAAATTTTCCCTCTAAGATCAGGAACAACATAAGGATGCCTTCTATCAACTCTTCTTTTTAACTTTGACTTAGAAGTACTTGCTCAAGCACTAAGGCAAGAACCAGATATAAAAGGCATTCAGACTGTAAAGGAAGAAGTCAAAATTTCATTATTTGCAGAAGACTGGTCTTTTACATAGAAAACCCTGAGAGGTCTACAACAAAGTTTCTAGAACTCATAAATGAGTTTCATAAAATCACAGGTTATAAGAGCAATGCACAAAAATTAGTAGCATTTCTGTACACCAATAATGAGCAAGCTCAGGAGGAAATCAAGAAACAAATACCATTTACAACAGTAAATTAAAAAAAATCAAATACCTAGGCATAAATGTAAATAAAGGTGTAAAAATCTTATACACAGAGAACTACACAAGACTGTTCAAGGAAATCAAAGAATACCAAAATGAATGGAAGAATATTCCCTGTTTGTGGAAAGGAAGACTAAATATTATTAAGATGTCTATCATACCAAACTTGATCTACACATTCAATGAAATCCCAATAAACATCAACACAGCATTCTTTAAGCAACTAGAAAAACTATGAAAATTTTTTGAAAAGGAAAGAGGCCCTGAATAGCCAAAGACATATTGAAAAAGAAAAACGAAATTGGAGAAATCACACTACCTGACTTCAGATCATACTACAAAGCTACAGTAGTGAAAACAGCTTGGCATTGGCACAAGGAGAGACACACAGACCAATGGAACCGAATTGATAGTTCTGATATAGATCTCATATGTAAAGTCATATACTATTCGATAAGTCCACCAAAATCTCTCAACTGAGAGCGAAGGGCCTATTCAACAAATGGTGCCTGGAGAACTGTATATCCATATGTAAAAGACTGAAAGAGGATTACCATCTCACACCTTATACAAAAATCACCTCAAGATGGATCAAAGGCCTAAACATAAGAGCCAAGATCATAAATACTTTGGAAAGGACTGTAGGGAAGCATCTACAGGACCTTGTAATAGGAAATGGCTTCATGAACTTCACACCAAAAGTACCAGCAGCAAAAGAGCAAATATAATTTGGACTTCCTCAAAATTAAGCTTTCTGCGCCTCAAAGGCATTTGTCAAGAAAGTGAAAAGACGATGATGGGAGAGAGTGTTGCTGTGGGGGGAGTGGGGGTGGGGGCGGTGGGGTTGATTGGGACCTCGTATTTTTTAAATGTAATTCGTAAAAATAAATAATTTTAATTAAAAAAAAAGAAAGTGAAAAGAGAGCCTACACAATGGGAGAAAATATTTGGTAACCATATATCTGACAGGAGACTTATACGTGCATATATAAAGAACTCCTATACCTCAAAAATAAAAAGACAAACAACCCATTTAAAAAATGGGGAAAAGATTTAAGCAGACACTTCTCCAAAAAGGAAATACAAATGGCTAAAAAGCACATGAGAAAATGCTCCAAATCTCTAGCTATTATGGAACTGCAAATCAAAACTACAGTGAGATACCATCTTACTCCCATAAGATGGGCAGCTATGGAAAAAACAGAAGACTACAAGTGCTGGAGAGGATGTGGAGGAATTGGAACCCTCATCCAGCTTTCTGGAGGAGAGTTTGGCAGTTTCTCAAAAAACTAGCTTTCTCTTTGCCATATAAATCAGCAATTCCTCTGCTGGGTATATACCCAGTAGAACTGAAAACAAGGACACAAACCGATATATGCACACCAATGTTCATAGCAGCATTGTTGACTCTTGCCAAAAGTGGGAATCAACCCAAAAGTCCATCAACAGATGAATAGATAAAGAAAATGAGGTTTATACATACAATGGAATACTACTCAGCTTTAAGAATGAATATACTACAAACACATTTGATAACGCCGATGAATCTTGAGAACCTTAAGTTGAGTGAAGCAACCCAGGCATTGAAGGACAAATACCACATGACCTCAATGATATGAAATAAGTAAACCAAGCTGCCTCAGAGAGCTAGAGACTGGATGATAGGTTTAAAGGAAATTGGGTAGGTAGAGGAAGGATGTAAGTGGACACATACATGGGTGAAATAAATGGTAAGCTGTAGGTAAGTATTTGTGCAATGAAGGGATAAAATGGGGGATAGGGTAACCTTAGGGTGGGGCTTTGTGGCCTTGAAGGGGGCTAAGGATGAGAGGATGGGTAATATTGCCCAAGAAATTGGAGGGAGGTTAGGCTAACATATGAACATAGGAGAATGTCAGGTATGTGGCTGAGTGTATAATCCTGAGAAATATTTTTCAAAAGTATAATAAGGAAGGTTACCTGTTTAAGATGCTTAAAGTGGATAATCCGACACAGAACAGTCTCCTAGGGAGTGTGTGAGTGCTCATTTTGTCATAGTGGGTTATATCATTGGATAGAAACCCATATAATGAGAGTGAAGATATACCCACATCCTGGGGAGGACTGATGTTCTCAAATAGAGGGAATTGTATCTTTCAGGAGAAATGGCGTCTCCTAATGCATTAGGGTAGTTGAGCATGTCAAGCCCTCAGCATTGTTGCAAGTATCTCTGAACATGTCCTTTCAAGCAATGAAGATTGACTGTCTCTGTGGGACTTAAGTGGAGTGGGAGAAAGGTACTGAATAGATGGAATCAATGAACTGTGTGGGCAATAGAATTATTCCACTGAGTATGCAATGATAGATATAAGACATGTCAAATTACACCAAAAATATGTAGGGGCTAATAAGCTAAAATGTAAATCATAATGTAAAACATAAGATAACTAAAATTTTAGAAAGTGGTATAGTCTAAAATATAAAGCACAATGTAGACCCAAATGTTACCTTGTTTGAAAGCTGTTGTCTCAATATCTGTACATCAGTTTCAATAAATATAGTATGAATATATAAAAAGATTATTGCTGTGGAAGAGAAAAGGGTTTTATGTTGGTTATGTAGGAGTACGGTATATTGTATATATGAATTACTGTGATCTAAAACATTTGTGAAGATAAGCTTAATAATTAGGAAAAAAAGGAAGGAAAAGATAGGACGTAGACACTGAGGAAAAGACGGAAGAAGTTGCCTTGCCAATTTGCATACAGGGCAACACTTACTGCAGTGATGGAAGAAAAACATCAAAAACAAACTTTTGAATTTTTAAAATGTTTTGATAACCCAATTTATTTTTACCTTAATTTTTCTAAATAAATATTTATTCTATATCTAACCTTTAAACTCATCACTATATTCCATTTTACTATTAATGGAACGCGGCAATATATTGGGCTTCATTTTTGAAGAAGTTTGGATCACAGAGAGGTTCAACAAAGGCAGGGGAGGAATACTGGTGTGAGATGTTATTGACAGGGGACACAAGGTTGTCATGGATTTCTCCAGGGCATATATACAGGGTACATAAAAATGTTTGAATATTTTCATATTGGTTACAATTAAAAACAACTGAGGGAGTGCTCAGTTTCTAGCCAGGGGAGCTCTATCACAGTCCCTAAAGGAACAGTAACACCCCCAAGTGCAACAGCAAAGACCAAAAAGAAGGAAGGTCCAACAATGAGCCCTTGATACTAAAAGCTATGCTTGTGAGCCTGTGCACCTGAAATAAGAACAAGGTCTAAAGCTGCGGGGTGCCTAAGAATTACATCCTGAGAGCCTCCATGTTGCAGAAATGTGGCCAGGCTTGAAGTCAATCTCAGCATGTACATGTATTGCCTTCCCCCCAGCATGGAACATGACTCCTGGGGATGAGCCTCCCTGACACCGAGGGATTGCTACCAAGGAACATCTGATGATGTAAGTAGAAAATGACCTTGAATAAAAGGGTCAACTCGGACCAGCAGAATTTCTCAGTCTATAAATAATACCAGGAGCTAAAAATGCTTTTTGACCTGAACAAAAGGGGGAAATGGAAAGGACAAATGAATTTACATGGCTATAAGTCTCCAAAAAGAGCTGGGAGTTTATCAGAGGGGTTGCCCTTATGCCCAACTGAGCAGAGTCCCAGAGACAGATAAAGTAGGTACAACCTCAGATATTGGTTCTTCTGAGGGCTCCAGAGACCCACATGTTCTATTGTCATGATAAATGGAATTCAGTTCTATATCAGTTTGCCCTACTTTGGAGTGTGTGTTTCTGCTTGATGAAGCTGGACTCAGATGTGATCTTTGTCCACAAGCCTCTCCTGTTACTTTTATCAGAACTGCTTTTGGTCCTTGGGTTTAGTGTATATCCAGGGGACCTGAATCTCTGGACTGACCATGTGATAGCCAGGCCCTGACCCTCAACAGCCTTGCAACTCCTACACTCTGGTTTATTGGCCTTAAAACACTCAGCTAACATGGTGGTGAAGAAGGTCAACTGCCACACCAGGGAGCCAAGAGTATCTACAACTGAAAGCAGGAGGATTGCATCCAGCATCCATGTGGAATCTAAGCCCCATCTTTATATAGATGTGGAGTGGACACAACCATTCTAAGGTCCACAGGATGGAGGAATAGAGTATAGATTAGAGTGGACTTACTGATATTCTATTCATGAACTATTGTGATTAGTAATGGAATAAAATGTGGTATTGGTGTGGAGCAAGTGGCCATGGTGGCTGCTGGGAGTAGTGAGTGGGATGAAGAGGTGTGATGTGGGGGATTTTGCAGGGGTTGGAGTTGTCCTGGGTTGTGCTACAGGGATAGTTACAAGACATTGTATGTCCTCCTGTGGCCCACTGGGCGCACTGTGGAAAAGTGTGGGCTATGTTGTGGCCCATTGACCATAAGGAACAGCGATGCTCAGAGATGTATTCACGATATGCAATGAATGTCTCATGATGATGGAGGAGGTTGTTGAATTAGGGGGAGGAGTGGTGTTCGGGTGGTGGGGATATATGTGGACCTCATATTTTTTTAAGTAGCATTAAAATTCAAATAAAGAAAAAATAAAAATAAATAACTGATGAGATCACAGAATGTGAAGGATTAGTAAGCATATAAACAAGTATGAAATGGTTGTAAAGTTAAAAATTGGTAAATATCAAAAATGAAAGTTCATCTAAAGTTCAAAAAAATTTTAAAAAATATAAGAGGTTCCCATATACCCCAAACCCCCTCCCCCCACTCCTTCCACATCAACAACCTCTTTCATCATTCTGGCATGATCTTTGCATTTGTGGAAAACATTTTGTAACACTGCTGCACCACATGGATAATATGTTTCATTGTAGTTTACACTCTCCCCCAGTACATTCAGTGGGTTATAGCAGGATATGTACTGTCTAGCATCTGTCCCTGCAATATCATTCAGGACAATTCCAAGTCCCAAAAATGCCCCCACATCTCTTCCCTCTCTTCTTCCCTCTCCCTGCCCTCAGCAACTTTCTTGGCCACATTCTCAACATCAATGCTACAATTTCTTCCACAACTAGTCACAAGAGTTCCATGGTAGGTTATCAGTAAATCCACTCTAAACCATATTTTATTCCTCCCTCCAGGGTAACCTGGGATGGTATATAAGTTTGATATAGATATGAATTAAAAAATTAAATATTGGATTATATTTGTAATCCGGTCTGTTACTGGATATGATTGAGTTATGATTAGTGCTTTAATTGGGACACATCATTAGGGCATTCCAAGGTAAAGGCATGGCAAAGGATGGAGTTGGAGCTTTTGATGCCAGGGTTTTCTGATGTTGGAGTTTTGATATTGAATTTTGATGCTGAAGACTTAAGCTGCCTCAGGAAGTCAGCACACAGAGGAAAGAGAAGCCAGCCCCAGGAAGAAAGGAACACTGAACCCAGAGTAAAACAAGCCCCAGGAACATAGGAACCCAGGAACCCTGAACCCTCACAGATCTGGACAGACATCTTGCTCCAAATAAACTTTGGTGAGGGAAGTAACTTATGCTTTATGACCTTGTATCTGTAAACTCCTACCCCAAATAAACACCCTTTGTAAAAACAAACCAATATCTGATATTTTGTAGCAGCACCCCTTTGATTGAGCAATTCAGATGGTGATGTCCACTCCACCTCTGTATGGAGAGGGGACTTAGATTCCGTATGGGTGATGGATGCAATTCTCCTGCTTGCGGTTTTAGGCACTCTCAGTTCACTGGCATGTTGGTTGACCATTTTCACCTCCCTGTTAGCTGACCTGGGTAAGTCAAATGAGCCAGAGGTTAGGGGATGCAAGTCTGCTGAGGTTCAGGGCCCAACTGGCATATAGACAGTTCAGATATTCAAGTCTCCTGAGTATACATCAACCCTAGCACCAACCACAGGTTTAGTAAAAGTGACAGAAGAGGCATGTAGGGAAAGGACTCATCTGAGTCCAACTCCATCACACTCAGGAAAACAAATTCCAAGGTAGGATCCACTGACATGGCAATGAACTCCAGCACCATCTGCCATGACCATAGAACCTGTGGGTCTCCATATCCCTCAGGAGAACCAGTACCTAAGGTCTCAGCAGGAGATCCATTATCTTTTTATGTATTTTTACAATTTCTTCAGTATATTCCCCCAGTGTTTCCTTAATATTCTTCATCTCACCATTCCCTTCGTTATGTTGATTCATGATATTTAACATCCTTGATTAGTTATTCCATGTTCTGCATTTCCTACACTTTATTAGTTTTTTCATTAGACTCAGTTATGTCTTCCTGTGTCTTCATGTGACTCGTAATTTTGTTGATGTCCAGTTATCTGTTTATTTTGATACCTTTTTTTTCATTTAGTTAGCTTTTCTTTGTACAGTAGGGATTTATTTTGTTTATTTTTAAGTTAAGATTCCTTTTTGACAATTGGTTCATAATTTTCTTTATATGTGTTCCCTGTCTGTGTTCTTTGAAAAAACTTATAGAGTCAGAGATGGAGGAGAGTGTAAAAGCAACAAGAAAGACAAAAATAGAAGGGGAAAATAAAATAATACAAACAAAATATAACAAACACAAATCAAACCAAAATATGGCTACCATAAATAACTCTCTGAACGTAATAACACTGAATGTCAACGGATTAAACTCACCTATCAAAAAATTCAGACTGGGACACTGGATAAGGAAATATGACCCATCTATATGCTGCCTACAAGAGACACATTTTAGACCCAGAGACTCATGGAGGTTGAAAGTGAAAGGAGGGAAAACAATCATACAAGCAAACAACAACCAAAAAAAGGAAGGAGTAGCTATATTAATATCAGACAAAATAGACTTTAAATGCGAAACAATTGTGAGAGACAAAGAAGGATACTACATTTTAGTGAAAGGGACAATCTGTCAAGAAGATCGAACAATCATAAATATTTATGCTCCTAACAAGGGTGCCTCTAAATATGTGAGACAAACGCTGGATAAACTAAGTGAAAAAATAGATGCATCTACAATTATAGTGGGGGATTTTAATACTCCACTATCAACTCTAGACAGAACATCTCAAAAGAGAATCACTAAAGAAACAAAACATTTGAACATTATATTAGAAGAGCTGGATCTAATAGACATATATAGATCACTACACCCAAACACAGCAGGATATACATTTTTCTCAAGCACACATGGAACATTCTCCAAGACAGACCATATGCTAGGCCACAAAGAAAGGCTTAATGAATTCAGAAAGATCAAAATCATACAAAACAATATCTCTGACCACAGTGGAGTGAAGCTGGAAATTTGCAAGGGACAGAGACCCAGACTTCACACCACAATTTGGAAATTAAACAGCACACTCTTAGAAAAACAGTGGGTCAAAGAGGAAATCTCAAAAGAAATCAATGACTACCTTGAAACAAATGATAATGAAAACACTACATACCAAAATTTATGGGATGCAGCAAAAGCAGTTCTGAGAGGGAAATTTATAGCCATAAATTCACATATCAAAAAAGAAGAAAGAGCAAAAATTGGAGAACTAACTGCACTTCTGATGGAATTAGAAAAATAACAACAAAGTAACCCAACAGGAAGAAGAAGGAAGTAAATAACAAAGATAAGAGCAGAACTAAATGAAATAGAAAATAAGAAAGCACTTGAAAAAATAAACAAGATGAAGAGCTGGTTTTTTGAGAAGATCAACAAACTTGACAAACCTTTAGCGAGACTAACAAAGAAAAAAAGAGAAATGATGCAAATACACAAAATAAGAAATGAGAAAGGCGATATCACCACTGACCCCACAGAAATAAAGACTATCATAAGAGGATACTTTGAAAAACTATATTCCAAAAAAAATTACAATTTAGAGGAAATGGCCAAATTCCTAGAAACACATAAGCAGCCCATACTGATGAAAGAAGAAATTGATGATCTTAACAAACCAATCACAAGCAAAGAGATAAAATCAGTCATTAAAAATCTCCCAACTAAGAAGAGCCCAGGGCCAAACGGCTTCACAGGTAAATTCTACAAAACATTCCGTAAAGAACTAAAACCAATCCTATTGAAACTATTCCAAAAAATCGAAACAGAAGGAACATTGCTGACGTCTTTTTACGATTCCAACATTATCCTAGTACCAAAGCCAAACAAAGACACCACAAGAAAGGAAAATTACAGACCAATTTCTCTATTGAACCTAGACGCAAAAATACTTAACCAAATACTTGCTAATCGTATTCAACAACACATTAAATGAATTATACATCATGACCAAGTGGGATTTATTCCAGGTATGCAAGGATGGTTCAACATAAGAAAATCAATCAATGTGACACACCATATAAACAGATTAAAGGAAAAAAATCACATGATTATATCTATAGATGCAGAAAAGGCATTTGACAAAATACAGAACCCCTTCTTGATAAAAACACTCCAAAAGATCGGAATACTAGGAAACTTTTTGAACATGATAAAGAGTATATATGAAAAACCTACAGCCAACATTGTTTACAATGGCAAAATCCTGAAATCCTTCCCTCTAAACTCAGGAATAAGACAAGGATGCCCATTGTCTCCGCTCCTATTTAACATTGTCTTGGAAGTACTTGCTCGAGCACTGAGGCAAGAACCAGATATAAAATGCATTCAAATTGGAAGGGAAGAAGTCAAAATTTCATTATTTGCAGATGACATGATCCTATACATAGAAAACCCTGAGAGATCTACAAAAAAGCTGCTAGAACTCATAAATGAGTTCAGCAAAGTCGCAGGTTATAAGATCAATGCGCAAACATCAGTAGCATTTCTGTACACCAATAATGAGCAAGATCAGGAGGAAATCAAGAAACAAATACCAATCACAATAGTAAATAAAAAAATCAAATACTTAGGAATAAATTTAACTAAAGAGGTAAAAAACTTATACACCGAGAACTATACAAGACTGTTCAAGGAAATCAAAGAAGACCTAAATAAATGGAGGAATATTCCTTGTTCATGGATAGGAAGACTGAATATTATTAAGATGTCTATCCTAACAAAACTGATCTACACATTCAATGCAATTCCAATAAAAATCAACACAGCCTTCTTTAAGGAACTAGAAAAACTAACTATGAAATTTATATGGAAAGGAAAGAGGCCCCGAATAGCCAAAGACATATTGAAAAAGAAAAATGAAATAGGAGGAATCACACTTCCTGACTTCAAAACATACTACAAAGCTACAGTAGTGAAAACAGCATGGTATTGGCATAAGGAGAGACACACACACCAATGGAATCAAATTGAAATTTCAGATATAAAATCTCAAGTATATAGCAATATAATATTCGATAAAGCCACCAAACCCTCTCAACTGGGAGAGAATGGCCTATTCAACAAATGGTGCCTGGAGAACTGGATAGCCATATGTAGAAGAATGAAAGAGGATTACCATCTCACACCTTATACAAAGATCTACTCAATATGGATCAAAGACCTAAATATAAGAGCCAAGACCATAAAGATCTTGGAAAGCAGTGTAGGGAAACATCTACAGGACCTTGTAATAGGAAATGGCTTCATGACTATCACACCAAAAAGACGAGCAGCAAAAGAACAAATAGATAAATGGGACTTCCTCAAAATTAAAGCCTTCTGCTCCTCAAAGGAGTTAGTCAAGAAAGTAAAAAGGGAACCCACACAATGGGAGAAAATATTTGGCAACCATATATCTGATAAGAGACTTATAACTTGCATATATAAAGAACTCATATATCTTGAAAACAAAAAGATAAACAACCCATTTAAAAAATGGGAAAAAGATTTAAACAGACACTTCTCCAAAGAAGAAATACAAATGGCTAAAAAGCACATGAAAAAATGCTCCAAATTTCTAGCTATCAGGGAAATGCAAATCAAAACTACAATGAGATACCATCTTACATCCATAAGATTGGCAGCTATGGAAAAAACAGAAGAATACAAATGCTGGAGAGGATGTGAAGAAAGGGGAACACTCATCCACTGCTGGTGGGAATGCAGAAGGATCCAACCATTCTGGAGGACAGTTTGGCGGTTTCTCAAAAACTAACCATAGATTTGCCATATGACCCAGCAATAACACTGCTGGGTATATACCCATCAGAACTGAAAATAAGGACACAAACCAATATATGTATATGTACACCAATGTTCATAGCAGCATTGTTCACTATCGCCAAAAGTTGGAATCAGTCCAAATGTCCATCAACAGACGAGTGGATCAATAAAATGTGGTATATTCACACAATGGAATACTACTCAGGTGTAAGAACAAATACACTACAATCACACGTGATAACATGGATGAACCTTGAGAATCTTATGTTGAGTGAAGCAACCCAGGCATTGAAGGACAAATACTACATGACCTCAATGATATGAAATAAGCAAACTGCCTCAGAGAGCTAGAGTGTGGAAAAGAGTCTCACAGGAAATCGGGGGGTGGAGGAAGGATGTGAGTTAACGTCTGCAGGGGGGAATCTGTGATGAGCTGGCGGCAAGTATGAGCACAAAGAAGGGACAAAATGGGGGCAAGGGGTTGCCTTCGGATGGGGCGTTGTGGGTTGGAGGGGGACTGGGGATGGACAGAGGGGTAATATTATCCAAAAAATGGGGGGAGGGAGGGGCAACATACAAACATGGGAGAGTGTCAGGTGTTTGTTGAGAACAAAATGTTGAGAAACTCGTATCAAAGTATAAGTAGGAGGGTTACCTGTTTAGGATGCTCAGGGGGTAAGGTCTGATGCGGGAAGGACTCAAGGGGAATAGCTGAAGGCTCATTATTCCAAGGTGGGTAGTACCATTGGGAAGAGACCCAAGAAGTGAGAGTTGGGGTGGACCCACATCCTGGAGTAGACTAATGCCATCAAATAGAGAGATCTGTATCTCTCGTGAGAGAGGATGGCTCCCAGGGCAACAGGGCTGTTGAGAAAGTCAGGCCCTGAATACTGCTGCAAGTATCTCTGGACATGGCTTCTTGGGAAATGGAGATTGGCTGGTGTTGTGGGTCCCAAGGGGAGGGGAAAATGGATGTGGAATGGATGGAACCAAGGTAAATATGGGGGCAAGAGAGGAGTTTTGTGAGAGTACATGAGGATTAATATAAAACATGTAATATTACACCAAAAACATATAGGGGACAACAGATTAGTAATGTAAACCATAAGGCAAAACATAGGATAACTGAAAAATTTAGAAAACTGTACAACCTAAAGTATGGACCACATAGTAAGTACAGCTGTCACCTTGTTTGAAAGCTATTGTCTTGGAATCTCTACATCAGTTTCAGGAAATATGATGTGAATAAGTTAAAAGATTATCGCTGCGGAAGGGAAAAGGTTTTATGGTGGATCTGGGGAAGGACTGTATATTGTCTATATGAATTTCGGTGATCTAAGACTCTTGAGAAGCTGACAATTTGTTGGGATTGACTTTACAGGAAGTTTTGGATCACAGAGTGGTTCAACAATGGCAGCGGAGGAATACTGATATAGGATGTTATTGAAAAGATATATAGGGTTAACAGGGAGTTATACAGGGCATATGCCCAGGGTATATAGTAATGTCTAGATATACTCATAGTGGAAACAATTAAAAACAACAGCTGGGGGGGTACCAGGCCCCTGGCCGGGGGGTCACTGTCGTGGACCCTGGAGGAGCAGTGGCAGTCCCCCAGGTGCAACGGCAAGAACCAGGAAAGAAGGAGGGCCCAACAGTGGGCTCCTGATACTAATGGCTATGCTTTTGAGCCTGTACACCTGCAATAAGAACAAGGCCTAGAGTAGCACTGTGCCTGGGAGTTTCCTCCTGACAGCCTTCATGTTACTCAAATGTGGCCACTCTCACAGCCAAATTCATCATGTAGATGCAGTGCATTCCCCCCAGCGAGGTACATGACACCCGGGGATGAGCCTCCCTGGCACCGAGGGACCACTACCACATAACAGCTGAAGATACAACTAGAAAATGACCTTGAATTAAAGTTTCAATACGGATCAGCAGAATATCCCTGTCTACATATAATAACATGACTTCAAAATGCTGATTGACCTAATGTAAGGGGAAAATGGAAAGGAGAAATGAGATTATAAGGCTGTGAGTCTCTAAAAAAGAGTCTGGAGGTTGTCAGAAGGAATCCCCTTGTGCACAACTGAGCAGAGTCTGAGAGACAGACAAAGTAGATACAACCCCAGGTATTGGTTCTTTTGAGGGATAAAGAGACCCACGGGTTCTATGGTCATGGCAGATGGGGTTCACTGTCATGGCAGATGGCCCTTCTTCAGAGCCTGTGTTTCTGCGTGATGGAATTGGACTCAGAGGGGATCTCTTTTCACAAGACTTCCATGCTACTTTATAGGAATTGTAATAGGTGCTGGGGTTTAAGATATATTTAGGGGATTTGAATCTCTGGACTGATAATAAGACACCCAGGCCCAGAGCCTCAACAGACTTCAGCTCTTACACTTTGATTTATTGGACTTACCCCACTCAGCTAACATGGAGTTGAAGAAGGTCAACCACCACACCATGGAGCCTAGAGTGTCTACAACTGAAAGCAGGAGGAGTGCATCCAGTATCCATGTGGAATCTAAGCCACCACTTGACATAGATGTGCAATGGACACAACCAATCCAATGTCTACAGAGAAAATGTGGAATGGGTGTGGGAAGGGTAGCCATGGTGGCTGCTAGGTTTGGGGAATGGGAGGAAGAGATGAGAGGTGCAGCCGGTTATGGGACGTCGAGTTGTCCTGGGTGGTGTTTCACGGACAACTACGGGACATTGTAGATCCCCCCAGGGCCCACTGGATGGAACGTGGGAGACTGTGGGCTATGATGTGGATCATTGACTATGGGGTGCAGTGATGCTCAGAGATGTTCTTACCAGGTGCAATGGATGTGTCATGATGATGGGAGAGAGTGTTGCTGTGGGGGGAGTGGGGGGTGGGGCCGGTGGGGTTAAATGGGACCTCATATTTTTTTAATGTAATTTTTAAAAATAAATAAATAATTAAAAAAAAGAACTTATAGGACCATAGAAAAATAATGAGGGAAGAGGAGAGAAATAATAGTAATCATCATAATAAAAAGTATATCAGCAAACATATAACCATATAAGAGATAAGAAAATAAGAATAAGAAGTCATAAAATATACAAAAGAATGAGAATAAAAACATGGAACAGAAAGAAATAATGAAAAAAAAACACACAAAAATCTAGAATAATTTAGAAGGCCAGAAAATGAGAAGAGATAAAAAGAAAAAAGAAAAAGACAAAAAAAAAAGAGAGAGAAGATAAAATGACAATGAAACCAGAAGGGGCAGGATGGAAGAAAAGTAACTGAAGATGGAAAAATGGAGGAAAGAAAAGAAATCAATTTGGTAGAAAAATAAGTCATAGAATAAAAGGAAACTAAGACAAAAAAGGGTAAACAAAAATAAATTAAACAACAAAAAACCATACAACCCAGATAAAACAAGCTTCCCTCTTAGGCCCCTAGAGACCTTCACAGGTTGCTGATGCTCACCAATATATCACCCTGCTGTCTACCCTCTGAAGATGAGGTACCTAGATTTTGTTACTAAAATAAAAAATAAAAATGATAAAAATAACAGATTAAAAAACCATATAAAAACAAACAATTATCTCAGTCTATAGGTTCCCTGTCATAAGATGCCGGCTGGTTTTCTGATAACACAGAAGTTCACTCTCTGGATATCTTCTTTTAGAAGGTATTGGGTACCAAGTGCCTTATATATCAAGGCAGGATTTCCTACAATTAGCTATACTCACTCCACAGGTTAAGCAGTTTTCTGAAAGGAATATCTGACTCTTCCCACCCCAGTTCCCTCAGGTGAATTATTTTTCTATTCAAGTTTTCAAATTCCTCTTTGTGGTCTCTCAATGTCATCTTTTATTTAAAGATTTACTTATTTGATTTTTTGTCCCCTCCCCTCCACCAGGTGGTTCTCTCATCTGCTGCTCATTGTTCACCTTCTCCAGAAGGCAGTGGGAACTGAAGGTGGGACTTCCCACAAGTGAGGTGAGTGTCCAATGGCCTAAGCCACACTGCTTCCTACAGGCTATAGTGTCTGCTGTCTTGTAGCGTCTGTTTATTGTGGGGGCTGTGTCTAGATTGTTTATAGTGGGGGTAGACATCTAGCTTATTTTGGTGGCAGTGGTGTCTACCTTGTTGCAGTAGAGGCAGTGCCTAGCTCATTGCAGCTGGAGTGACATCTGCTCATCTGAGTTTACTCAGATACTAAATTTCTCTATCTTTCATTGGATATAGTGGCTGGAGACTGTGCGTTAGTGCTGTATTTTGTATTCTTGTTTCAACAGGATCATCACTGTTAGTTGCTCAAAGCTGGCCTTTCAACCCAATAATGAGTTGCAGACCTGCTTCCTAGAGCCTTGGTGAAGGAGATTATAATGGCCATAACAACTTTATTTACTGCTTACTATTTATTTTTAATTTCCTTATGTGCACCTCTGTGGTTTGCCAGCAATGGTGCACTTTGGCAGTTCTGTTAGTACAATGTCTGGTTAGAGTGTGTTTGCTGCAACAAGAACTGGATCAATGTGATATAGGTTTCTGCCTGGAAGAAAAGAGCCTTGTAATTCCAACTTTCTCAGAGAAAGTTCTCTAAGAGATGCTGGCAGTCCTCTTCCTTTTTCAAAGTAGCAAATAATTCCTCTCTTCTCTGCATCCTCAACAATCAGTTCCAATTAGTAGAGAAAGAAATTGAGAGGGTCAGATCTCTTTAGACCCAGATCTCTTTAGTGCTAAGTTGAATACCAAGGCACACAATCACATTTCCCCACCTGGCCTGGAAGGACTCCTGGGACACAGCAGACTAAAATTCTGGATTGCAAGCTTTCAGCCTTAGGTTGTGTCCTCTCTCCCTCCTCTTGTGTAGGTGGATCCCTGGCATCATCCTTGACTGTAGCCGCCTGTTACTAGGTGTGAGAGTTCAAAAGTATATTTAGAGTGGGGGAGGTTGTGGACAGTAACAACAGTCACTTTTAACTCACAGTTTTTCTGTCATGATGCTTCTCCTCTGTTCCTTTCTTCTTGGCAGTGTCCAGCCTTCCCCTGGTGTCCCAAACCCTAGAAGATTTTCTTCCAGGCCATTTCTGCTTGCCCCCTATTTATTTTTCTGGGAGAGAGGATAGTCCTCTGTCTTTCTAGTCTGCCATTGTCCAGTCTCCAGATTTTTAAAAGAAGAAGTGTCAAACCTTTGCTTGTAGGAATTTGGTTAGAATAATGCTTCCTCGATGGACCAAGTTCAAGTCTGCTGCATGTTCTCAAGTTGTTGCTTAGCTAATCTCCTCTACTTATTTTTCTTGCCTGATTGCTCTAGCTAGCACCTCTAGCACTCTATTAAACAACAGTGGTGACATTGGTCATCTATGTCTTGTTCTGGACCTCAATGGGAATTCTTTCATTCTTTCACCATTGAGTACAACGTTAAGCTATATGTTTTTCATATATGGCCTCTATCAAGTTGAGAAAATTTCCTATAATTCTTATAATATCTAGTATAGAAAGTATACTCTATTTTGCCAAATGCCTTTTGTGCATCAATTGATAGGAACATGTGTTTTTTTTCCTCCTTGATTTATTAATGTGGTTTGTTATGCTGATTGATTTTCTTGTGTTGAACCATCTTTACATGCCTTGTATAAAACTTGTTTGATCTTAAAGAATAATTATTTTAATGTGTTGTTGGATTTGATTAACAAGTATTTTGTTGAGTATTTTTGCATCTATATTCAATAGGGAAATGGATCTACAATTTTCTTTTTGCATATTAAAAATTTCTTTATCTGCCGTTGATATTAGGGTGGTGTTCTCCTAGAATGAATTTAAGAGTTTTCCTTCTTGTTCAATATTTTGGAAGAGCTTGAGTAAGATTGGTGTTAAATTTTCTTTGAATGCATAGTGGAACTCACCCATGAAACTACCTGGTCCTGGGCTTTTCAGTTTTGGGAGTTGTTTGATGACTGTTTCAATCTCTTTACTTGTGATTGGTTTCTTGAGGTCTTCTATCTCTTCTAGTCACTGTATAATGTTCATTATTTCCTAGGAATATTTCCATTTCATCTACATTGTCTAGGTTGTTGGTGCACAGCTGATAATATCTTTATGTTATATCTTATATAACTTATATGATCTTATGATCTCTTTTACTTCTGTAAGGGTTTACTAATTCTTTGTATCTTTTCTTCTCAATTTCATTTATTTCTGCTCTGATCTTTTTTATCTCATTCCTTTAACTTGCATTGGGAATAGTTTGCTGTTCTTTTTCTAGTTTCTCCAGCTGTGTAGTTAGGTCATTGATTTTAGCTCTTACTTCCCATTTAAGTGTTGAGGACTTTAAATTTCACCCTCAATTTTGACTTTGCTACATCCCTAAAGATCTGAAATTTCGTGTTCTCCTTTTCATTTTTCTTGAAGTATTTATTGATTCCTCTAGCAGTTTCTTCTTTGAAGCACTGATAATTATAACTGTGTTGTTTAATTTCCATATTTTTTGAATTTTCAATTTTTCATCCTGCTGAGACCAGTCCAGCAATAGGTTGGTTCAAAGGCATGGCAACACAGAACTTAAGAAATAAAGGACAGAGAGAAAGACACAAGAGAGGAAATAAAGGTGGGCCAGGGGCCTTACAGCTTCTAAAACTTGTTTCCACATGGTATTTATTTGGAAACTACCAAGCAGCTGTTCGTTATCAGAACAGCAACATCTATAATAATAGGGAACAATTGCTACATCTACAATAGGGAACAGGTCATACAAAGTTCAAATGCAATTGAAACTATTTTCCCACATCATCCTCTTTTTATTTCCAACTTTATTCCATTAGGATCAGAGAAAGTGCTTTGTTTAATTTCAGTCTTGTTGAACTTATACAGATCTGCTTTGTGATCTAACATATGATCTATCCTATAGAATGATCCATGAGAAATTGAGAAGTATGTATATTCTGCTGTTTTGAGATACAATGTTCTGTATATGTCTATTAGGTTTAGTACCTTTATCATATTATTCAAACTCTGTGACTTTATTGATCCTCTGCCAGATGTTCTAGCCAATGCTGAGAATGGTGTATTGAATTTGTCATCTATTATTGTAGAGACATTTATTTCTCCCTTCAGTTTAGCCAGGGTTTGTCACATGCAATTTGGGGCATCCTGGCTAGGTGCATATACATTTATGATTTTTATTTCTGCATGTTGAAATGCCTCTTGTGTATAACACTCCAGGGGAGCATTTTATTTTGTTTTGTTTTTTATTATGGCTTGCATGGGATAACTTTTTCCAGCCTTTCAGTTTCAATATTTTGGGATTCTTTGGTCTAAGGTGAGTATCTTGTAGATACCATAAAGATGGCTTATATTTTCTTATCCATTCCATCAGTCTGTTTCTTTTGACTAAGGAGTTGAATCCATTAATATTCAATGTTATTACTGTAAAGGCAGTTCTTATTTCACCCATTTTGACATTTGGGCTTTATCTGTCATCATTTTATTTTCACCACAGTTTTTACACACTTAGTTACATATACTGATATAATATTCACTTCTAGACTCTTTCAAACCCCTCTCTCCTGTCTTTTCTTATCAGGATCTAGTACTATCTTTAGTATCTCATGCAAAGCTGGTCTCTTAGTTCCAAACTCTCTCAGTTTCTCTTCATCAGTGAATATTCTAAACTCATGCTTATTTTTGAAAGACAATCTTTCTGGATAGTAGATTCTTGGCTGCAGTTTTTCTCTTGTAGTATCTTAAATATATCATACCATTGCTTTCTCGCCTCTGTGGTTTTTGATGAGAATTTGACACATAATCCTATTGGTTATCCATTGCATATTACTCATTCCTTTTCTTCTGATGCTCTTGCAATTATATCTTTGCCTTTGGCATTTGACATTCTGATTTGCATGTGTGTTGGAGTTGGTCTATTAGGATATATTTGAATGGGAGTACACTTTGCTTCTTGGACATGGATATCTAAGTCCTTCAATAGGATTGGGAAATTTTCTACCATTATTTCTTCAAATAATCCTTCTACCCCTTTTCCCTTCTCTTCTCTTTCTGGGATAATCATGGCATATATGTTTGCATATTACTTGCTTTAATATAGTTTTTTGAGACGCTCTTCAATTTTTTTCCATTCTGTTCTTTTTTTCTTTTCTTTTTTTTGTCTGTTCACTTTTGGACACCATGTCATCAAGCTCATGGATACTTTCTTGAACCTCCTCAAATCTGTTTGTATATGCCTTCAGTGTATTTTCTTTAATTTATTGTGACTTTTTTCCTTATAAGATTAGCTATTTTTCTATGTATGCTTTCAAATACATCCTT
Organism: Dasypus novemcinctus; assembly: GCF_030445035.2. Lineage (NCBI taxonomy): Eukaryota > Metazoa > Chordata > Mammalia > Cingulata > Dasypodidae > Dasypus > Dasypus novemcinctus. Next base: position 92,099,998 of record NC_080704.1, on the reverse strand, counting down.
ATGCTCACCCAGTATCTCCTTATTGTCCTTAATTGTTTTGGTCATCTCATCAAATTTATTAAGGAAGTTTTTTTGAAAGTCTATGATTATTTGCCTCAAATTCTTTATGTAATCTAGAGGCTTATCTTGTTCCTTTGATTGTGCCATATCTTCCAGTTTCTTGGTATGGAGTGCAATTTTTTGTTGTCTTGGCATCTGACTTACTAGGTGTATTTATTCTGCATGCAGGTTTTATTTTAGTTTAGAGCTTCCTTGCCCTTTCTCCCTTGCTGGTTGTGAAGTAAGAGCCAAGGATTTGGTTGGTACTGTAAGCTGTGGAGGTTGAAGCTGCTCACATTACACCAGAATCAACAGACAACCAATTGTTCAGTCTGTGAGGGCCCAAAGTGACTGTGGTTGCCTGGAAAGACTGAGGAAACACCAATCCCCTCCTATATTATGGATATGGTGATGTGGAGGTGGAATTAAAGGTGCTTAACAAAGTAGTCTGTGCAAGCTAAAAGTGCCTGCAGTTGTCCAGAGAGCTTGAAGAAACACAGCTCCTCTCATATCTTATTGGGTAAATGGTATGGTTCCCCAGGTGTCTGACTATCCAGTCTGTACCAGCTGATGACACCTTCATTTGCCTGGAGATGGTCTTCCAGTTACTTCACTGCCAGAGGTGGGGTTGGATTCTAGGCTAGGTCTGCAATTCAATCTGGGTGGAAACAAATTTGTTCCTAGCATCACTGTGATTTTCAATCAACCTTGCCTCTGCTCAGTCCAGGGATGCAGTTAAAATGACAGCTATTGATCTCTTTCAGACTTAGGACCTAACTTTAACTATCCTATAGATTCTACTTTAGTCAGTGGAATTTTCCAATCAGTAGCAGAAGACAGTGCCCAAATGTCTCCTCCTCTTCCATTTTTGGGAAATAGAGCTGGAAGCTCCAACCATGGAATAGCTGCCAAGGCATGTTGTGGTGCCAGTGGAGAATGATCACCACCCTCCTCAGTGTGGAGTGCTATACTTATGAATTTTCACAGCACATGCACAATCTCATCTTTCCATTCTTTCAAGGATGTTTCAAGATGCACTTCTGGTCTCTTTTTATTGTTTTTTTCTTTGTTTTGTATTCTCTATTTTTTAAATGTTATAGTAAAAATATATGAGTTCTGGCCTCTTGGGCCTCTGAAACATGTACTTTAAATAGTTTTGTTTAGATTACTAACTGCCCAGTTGGATGAGCTTACTCTTGATATGACTTACTCAGGTGTTATCTTTCCCCATCCAGCTCTAGATGTTATATTTTAACCCTATGGTAAACACAATGAAAACAGATGAAAAATACATCTAGGTAAAAATGAGAAGGTATTTAGTATGTTACAACACATGAAAGCAAGTAAATGTAAAAGTAGGATTTAACGTAAGTTATGCGCAAAAACTATAAGACTTACAAAAGCAAAATAGCAGAAATATCACTATTAACAGTAGTGACTTTAAATATATTAGAAAGATTTCTGGGAAGCTGGCAGCATAGTACCTAGGAAGGGTTCAACTCACTCACAAAATCAATGGAGAAAGGATAAAATGCTGAGGAAGTTGCTTTGGAGATCTGCAGAACAGGAAAGTGCTGCACATCATCCAGGAGGGAAAGGGACGAGAAACAAAGCAGCCAAATCAAACTATGAGTTACTTACTCCTGTGTCTGGGAATAGCATGTATACCCTAACTTCAGTATAACCACTGTAGCCAACTAAGTGGGGAAAGAATGCTCTCCTCACTGGGAGTATGAGGGAACTGGCAGAAGGTGGAGAGTGGTTTATCTTCAGTGAGTTTGGCCAGGTGAACTCCCTTTGGCTCTCTAAACAGAAGCCAGCCAAGATTTAAGTGTCACCAAAAAGAAGTGAGGAGGAACTGATGAGGCAGTCTGTCATACCTAACCACTATGTAAGAGAGAAGAAATAGATTAGTGAAGGGGTAGGTGGACAGGCACCTAACCAGCCCCTGAGGAAAGGAAGGTAAGAGACTTAGCTGGCAATCTGTTAAAAGCCCAACTCTCTTATGTAAAAAGAGCAGGAGAGACAGTTAAGATTTCAAAAAACTACCTAAGCTGTGGAGTGGGTGTAGCTCAGTGGAGGAAAGCTTGACTTACAAATACTAGGTCTCTGGTTTGATTCCCAGTACCTTATTTTATATATATACATATAATCTAAGTATCTTTTTTTAACATCAGTTTTTTAAAAAGATTTATTTATTTATTTCTCTCCCCTTCCCCCACACCCGGGCCCCAGTTGTCTGTTCTCTGTGTCTATTTGCTGCATCTTCTTCTTTGTCCACTTCTGTTGTTGTCAGTGGTATGGGAAACTGTTTCTTTTTGTTGCTTCATCTTGTGTCAGCTCTCTGTGTGGGTGGTGCCATTCTTAGGCAGGCAGCACTTTCTTTCACACTGGGTGGCTCTCCTTCCGGGGCACACTCCTTGCATGTGGAGCTCCCCTATATGAGGGACACCCCTGCATGGCACAGCACTCCTTGCATGCATCAGCACTGTGCATTTTCCAGCTCCACATGGGTCAAGGAGGCCTGCAGTTTGAACCGCAGACCTCCCATGTGGTAGATGGATGCCCTAACCACTGGGCCAAGTCTGCTTCCCCCCAGTACCTTCTAAGAGAAAGGATTCAAAGAGTGACCCAGTGGATTTTCAGACACATGATTGGTGATTTATGACAGGGAACTTATAGACCAAGATTTTTTAATATAATGTATTTTATATTTTAATTTTAAACAAATTTTAATTACTCATTTTATTCTCTAAAACCAGGAACCTTACCTGTGGAAAACAAATTGCAAGGTGCTTGACTGATGAGTACTGACAGCCTGAGATTTTTCCTAGGGGAATAAGAGTGAAGCATGTTTTTCCTGCATTGTTTTTTGTTTTTTGTTTTTTTCACTTTCTTTGTTTCCTTTTTTCTTTTCCTTATTTTTTCTCCTTATTTCATTTATTTCTCTTCTTTCTTTCATTTCTCCCTCTTTCATTGTTCCTCTTTCATTCCACATTTACTTTTTTGAGCTTTACTTTTTTCTATTTTCTTCCTATCATTCCAGTCTTTTATTCTATTTTTTCTTGTCTCATTTTTATTCAACCTTTTAAATTTTAATTATTTTGTATTTTTTATGATTTTCAATCATTACTTACTTTTTTCTGGCTCTTTTATGGTTCCTTCTTGATCTTTTTTATTATTACTATTATTATTTTTCTACTCTCTCTTTCCATTTCTATGGCCCTAATATTTTTAAGAGAACACAGACAACTACAAAAATATAGAATAAGTGGAGCCAATTATCAAAAAGGAAACTTAACACAAAAGAAAACAGAACTCTAATGTGAAGAGATTGAGTCACTAATCAAAAATATTCCAATATAGACTAGTTCAAGACCAGATGGTTTCACAGTGCAAATCTACCAATCATTCCAAGAAGACTCAGCATCAATTCTGGACAAACTCATCCAAAACATTGAAGGAAAAGGAATTCTTCCTAACTCATTCAACAAGTGCGACCTCTCCCTCATATCAAAGCCAAATGAACATAACATAGGAAAAGAAATTTATAGACCAATATCCATTATGAATATAGATGCAAATATCCTCAAAAAATCTTAGAAAACTTAATCCAACAGCATATTAAAAGAATTATACACCATGATCAAGTGGGATTTATCCCTAGTATGCAAGCATGGCTCAAAATAAGTAAAATACAATTAATATAAAGAAGTTTATAAACAGAATACAGAATGAAGGAAAAGAACCACATAAATATCTCAATTGATGGAGTAAATGTATTTGAGAAAACAGAGCACAGTTTCTTGATTAAAAAGAAAACTATTGATATTATTAAGAACAGGAAAATTCCTCAACATGATAAAGGACATATATGAACAGCACATATTTACATAGTGCTAAAAGACTGAAGGATTTCCCTCTAAGATGAGGAACAAGACAAGGATGCCCACTGTCACTACTGTTATTCAGCACTGAGGTGGAAGTTCTTGCTTCAGCAATTTAGCAAGTAAAAGAAATAAGAAGCACCTAAATTAGAAATGAAGAAGTAAAACTTCTCCTATTTGCAGATGATAACATTCTATATACAAATAATCTTGAGAAATGCAAGTTCCTAGAATTAATAGATGAATTTAGCAAGTGGCAGGGTACAATATGAACACCCCAAAATCTGTGTTTTTCTTATTCAAGTTCAACAAACAATCAGTAAATTAAATCGAGAAAAAAATCCATTTACAATATCAGCTAAAGGAATCAAATATCTAGGGATAAATCTAACCAAGGATGAAAAGGATGTTGTAGTAGTCAGGGTTCTCTAGAGAAAAAATCAACAAGAGATAGCTGTCAATAGTATGTGATTTTATAAGAGCCTCTCACACAACCATGGGGATGCACAAGCCCTGGTTCTGCAGGCAGGCTGCAACGAGGGTCTGCAATGAAAGTCCAAAGAAGGCTTTTGATGAGTTCTGGAATATGTTGGATGTCCAAAGATGAGCTGAGAAATTCTTTCTCAATGATGGAATCACTTTCCTTTTTAAAGGATTCAAATGATTGGGTTAAGTGTCACTCATTGCTCATGGCTAGTTCCCTGATTGATGTAATTATAACCAGCTATCTATGTTTACCACTGCAGTGAAGTAATTATGACTAAAGTCCATAAATGTCCTTGTATTACAGTTAGTCCAGTGCTTGCTTTACCAAATAACTGGGCACAATACCTGGCCAATTTGACACAATAGCATAACCATTGCAGACTTGTACACAGAAAATTTCAAAACATTGTTAATGAAATAAAGATGTCTTAAATAAAAGGAAGAACATTCCACATTCATAGACTGGGAAAGTAAATATCACCTAGTTGCCAATAGTACCAAAATCATCTTAAAAATTCAAGGTAATTCCAATAAAAATTCCAACATCCTTCTTTGCTGAATGAAAAAGTCAGTCATCACATTTACATGGAAGGATTAGTATCCTGAAATAGCTAAAACCATCTTGAAAAGAAGAATGAAGTTTGAAGACTCACTTTTCCCACTCTTAACACTTAATACAAAGCCAGTTTACTAAAAACACAATTGTACTGGCACAATAACAGACATATGGACCAATAGAAGATAACTGAGCATTCAGAAATCAATCCTCACATTTATGGCCAACTGATTTTTTTTTACAAGGTCACAAAAATCACTCAATAGGAAATGAATAGTCTCTTTAAAAAATGGTGTTTGGAGAACTGAATCTTCATTTGCAAAAAAATTAAAGAGAAACCTTACCTCACACCATATACAAAAATCAACTCAAAATTTATGAAAGTCCTAAATATAAGAAAAAGAATGATCAATCTCCTAGAAGAAAATATAGGGAAACATCTTCAGGAATGTTTGTTAGGCAATAGTTTCTTTGATTTCTACTCAAAGCACAAATAACAAAGGCAAAATGGATAATGAGGACTTCATAAAAAAAAAACAACAAACTTTTGTTCTTCAAAGAACTTTATCATCAAAATAAAAGCACTTCCTACACAATGGGAGAAAATATGTGTAAACCACACATTTGAAAAAGGATTAATATCCGGTATATATGAAGAAATCATTCAACCTAACAACATAAAGGCAAGCAACCTTATTAAACAATAAGCAAAGTCTTCTCCAAAGATGACATACAAATAGCATGAAAAGGCACTCATCATCAATAGCCATTAGGGAAATGTCAATCAAAACAATAGTTATTCTGAGGAGAGGGGGAGGAAAGAATAGTTGTAACATGGGGCATTTTAGGGACATTGGAATTGTTCTGCATAACATTGCAATGACAGATATAAGGCATTATATACTTTGTAAAAACCTATAAAATTGTGTGGTGCAAAGTATAAACCATAATCTAAACAAGAGATCATGGTTAGTAGTAATGCTCAAATATGCATTCATCAATTGTAAAAATGAAACAAACTAATGAAAGATGCTGTCAATGGAGAAAAGTGTGGAATGGGTAGAGGTTAGGATATATGTGAATCCTCTGTATTTTTGATGTAATATTTATATAATTTAAAACTTCTTTATGAATAAAACATATAAATAATAAATAACCACAATGAGATGCCCTTTAGCACCCATTAGAATGGCTGCTATTAAGAAAAAAGGAGGGAAATGGACTTTGGCCCAGTGGTTAGGGCATCCGTCTACCACATGGGAGGTCCGCGGTTCAAACCCCGGGCCTCCTTGACCCGTGTGGAGCTGGCCCATGTGCAGTGCTGATGCACGCAAGGAGTGCCGCGCCACGGCAGGGGTGTCCCCCGCATAGGGAAGCCCCATGCGCAAGGAGTGCACCCGTAAGGAGAGCTGCCCAGCGTGAAAGAAAGTGCAGCCTGCCGAGGAATGGCGCCGCACACACTTCCAGTGCTGCTGAGGACAACAGAAGCAGACAAAGAAACAAGACGCAGCAAAAAGACACAGAAAACAGACAACCGGGGGAGAAGAGGGGAATTAAATAAATAAAAAATAAATCTTAAAAAAAAAAAAGGAAAATAACTGTTGGAAAGGATACAGAGAAATAGGAACCTGAATTCATTAGTTTTGACAATATAAAAGGCTACAACTGCTCTGGAAGGAAGTTTCTTGGTTCCTCAGAAAGCTAAGTATAGAACTTCCATGTGACCTAGGAATACAACCCAAAGATTTGAAAGCAATGGCTCAAACTGAAATTTTCACACTGATGTTCATAGCAGCATTATTCAAACATTCCAAAAGATGGAGGCAACCCAAAAGCCCATCAACTGATTAATTATTAAAAAAATGGGCCATGTACATAAAATGATTATTTTTCACCTGTAAATGGGAGTAAAGTCCTGATGCATCCATCAACATGGATAAATGTTGAAGATATCATGTTAAGTGAAGCCAGGCCCAACAGGATAAATATTTTATAATCTCACTCATTTGAAACAATTAGACTAAAAAATCTCATAGAGTTGTTATCTAGACTACAAGTTACCAGGGGAAGCAGTGGGGACAGGGAGTGAGAATTTCTGGTTCAAAAGGTGCAGGGTTCCTATGTGGAATGGAAATTTGTTAATAGATGGTGGTGATTTTAGCAGAGCATTGTGAACACAATTTACATCACTGAAATAAATATATAAATATGACTCAAGTAGGAAATGTTAGGTTGTATATATTGTAAGTGAACAAAATTTGTAAAAACCCATAGAAATACATACTCAAACTGTGAATTCTAAGGTAAACCATGGACTTTAATAGTACAGTTAAAAAGTATGCTATCAAGAATTGTAACAAATGTTCCACACCAATGCAAGTTGTTGGTTATTGGGTGGTGTATGGGAATCCTGCATTTTATTTATTAATGTTCTATAAATTCAGTACCTCTCTCTAGCAGTTTGATATTATTGGTGATTTCCAAAATGAAATATTGGAATATGTATGTAAAATGCTTAATTGGAGGGATCTGGCACAAGGGTAGGCTTCTAGAGAGTGTGTGAGTATTCATCTTTTAATAGTGTGTTTTATCATTACGTGGGGACCCATGCAATGAGTTGGAAGTTATACCCCCATTTTAGGGAGACCTGATGTACTCAAACATAGGGAATTGTGTCTCTCAAGAGAATTGGTGGCTCCCAATGGAAAAGGACAGTCTAGAGTGTCAAGTCCTCAGCATTGTTGCAAGTATCTGTGAATCTGGTTCTTCAAGAAGTGAAAATTGGTTGTCACTGTGGGCCCTGAGGGGAGGGAGAGAGAGGAATAGAATAGATGAAAACAGGGTAACTGGAGGGCAATGGAAGTTTTCCACAAGATCATGCAATGATGGACATAGGACATGTTAAATTCCACCACAAAATTATAAATGTATATAGTCTAAAATGTAAACTATAATATAAACCATAATGTAACTAAAAATTAAGAAACTTATACAGTTTGTTTTATTATTTTTTAAATTTTTTTCTCTCCTCTCCCTCCTCCAGTTGTCTGCTCTCTGTCTCCATTCACTGTGTGTTCTTCTGTGACCGCTTCTATCCTTATCAGCAGCACTGGGAATTTGTGTTTCTTTTTGTTGTGTCATCTTGTTATGTCAGGTCTGTGTGTGTCTGGCACCATTCTTGGGCAGGCTGCACTTTCTTTCATGCTAGGTGGTTTTCCTTACGGGGTGCACTCCTTTGCATGTGGCTCCCCTACACAGGGGACACCCCTGTGTGGCACGGCACTCCTTGCATGCATCAGCACTGCTCATGGGCCAGCTCCACATGGGTCAAGGAGGTCCAGGGTTTGAACTGCCGACCTCCCATGTGGTAGGCAGATGCCCTATCCATTGGGCCAAGTCTGCTTCCAAATATACAGTTTAAAATATAAACCATAATGTAAACCCAAATGGAACAATGTTTGGTATCTATCTTTCAATATCTGTACATCAGCTACAGCAAATATAACATGAACATGTAAACACATCATTGCTGGGGAAGTGTGAAAGGGTTTAATGTACATATATGGGAGTTCCCTATAGTATATATATGACTTTACTGTGATCTAAATTTTTTGAAGACAAAATTAAAAATTAAAAAAAATTAAAAAGGATATAGCCACTGAGGAAGTAATGAAAGAAATTGCCTTACCACTCTACATACAGAGCAACATCTATTACAGTGATGAAAAGCAAAATGCCAAAATGAAACTTTTATGATATTTTTCATTTTTAAATGCTCCAATTTATTTTTTACTTTATTTTAGTTTTTTTTAATTAGTAAGTATTCTATTTCTCATATTTAAACTTATCATTACAATTTCATTTTCCTACTAATTGAATTTGGAAATATATTAGGCTTCATTTTTCAAGAAGTTTTGCCCACAGAGGGGCTCAAATATGGTAGGAGAGGAACAATGGTGTGGGGTGTTATTGATGGGGGACACATTTTTGGGAGGGAGTTCTCCAGGGTATGTATATAGGGTACATAAAAATGTTCGGATAAGCATTTGGTATTGTCATAGTAGTTACAGTTACAAATGACAACTGAAAGAGTGCTGCGTTCCTAGCCAGAAGAGTTCTGTTACATTCTCCAATGAAACTTCAAGAATCTCCTTAGTGCAAGGGCAAAGACCAGTGAAGAAGGATGGACCAATGATGAGCCCTTGATACTGATGACTATGCATATGAGCGTGTGTGCCTGAAATTTGAACTAGGCCTAGAGCTGCAGGGTGCCTAAGAGTTACCTCCTGGCAACCTCCATGTTGCTCAAATGTGACTACTTTCTAAACCATACTCAGCACGTAAATGCATTACCTCCCCCCAGCATGGGACATGACTCCCAGGGATGAGACTCCCTGGTGCCAAGGGATTACTACAAATCACTAACTGGTGATGCAACTAAAAAAACACCTTGATTAAAAAGAGGAAATGGTAAAGACAAATGAGTTTACATGCCTAAGAGTCTTAAAGAACCAGGAGGTCATCAGAGGAATCATGCTTACACACACCTCACCAGGACTCCTGAGACAGCCAAAGTAGATGCAACCCCAGGTACAGGTGCTCCAGAGGGCTATGGAGATACACAGGTTCTATGTTCATGGAATGTGGCTCTGGAGTTTAATGCCTTGTCAGTGGGCCTTATTTTAGAATTTGTGTTCCTGACCATGATGGAGTTTGACTCAGATGTGGTCTTTCTACACATGTCACTTCTGTCTCTTTTATTGAACTTGTGGTTGTCATGGGTTTGGTGTATTCTCAGGAGACATGAATCTCTGGACTGGCCATGTGCCAGCTGGGCCCTGAGACTCAACAGATTTGCAACTCCTAGTCTCTTGTTCATTGGACTTACCCAGGTCAGCTAACAGGGAGGATAAATGGTCAACCACAACACCTGGGAACTGAAAGTGCCTACAACTGCCAGTAGAATCCCATCCCTCAACCATATGTTATCTAAGATCCCTCTTGATATAGAGATGGAGTGATCATTACCATCCATAGGATGCAGGAATAAAATATGGATTAAAGTGGACTTACTGTTATTCTACTATAGAACTATTATGAATAGTAATGGAAGAAATTGCAGCATGCATATGGAGAATGTGGCCATAGTAGTTGCTGAGGACAGCTTGAGGCAAGCAGAGATGTTATGTGGGAGCATTTTTTGGGACTTGGAGTTGTCCTAAATGATATTGCAGGGACAGATGCTGGACATTACATATCTTGCCATAACCCACCGAATGCAATGGGGGAGAATGTAAACTACAATGTAACTATTATCCATGTGGGGCAGTAGTGCTCCAAAATGTGTTTTCCAAGTGCAATGAATGTGCCACAATGATGAAAGGTGTTGTTGATTTGGGAGGATTTGGGTGTGGTGGGTTGTGGGGTTTATGGGAACCCCTTATATTTTTAATGTAACAATTTTTGTTATCTATATATCTTCAAAAATACCATTTTAAAATAAATAAATTTAAGAAAGGAAATTAGAGAATAATATAGGGTATGTATAACAGTGATTTCAGTGATGGAAGAAGATTTTTATTGATATAAATAGAAGAACGCTTTTCTTTTACAAAGTACTAAGTATATGGTGATACATGGCTAAATTAAAACTAATGTAACTTATGGATTATAGCTAACAGTAATACTCTAATATTTTATAGCAATGGCAAAGATATCAATTCTTAGGAAAAATAGTGGGTAAAAATTGCATGGGGTTTTTCATTTTGAAGAAATGGAAAGGTTCTGTAAGTAAATGTGTTGATGACATCACAAATCTGTGATGAAGATGAAAGTCACTGAATATACACTTTGAGTGGATTGTACAAAGCATGGGACTGCATAACACAGGGAATCCAGTGGTGGAAGATGGACTTTGGCTAGCAGCAAAAATAAGAACATTTTCTCCTGAATGATAAATATATAAAATTAATAGTGTTAATAACTGGGAGGGTTGGTGAAAAAATATAACAAATGTAAGATATGGACTGTAGTTAGTAGTAATACTTTGATGATGCTCTTTCACAATTCATAACAAGTGTTTCAAAATATTAAAAGTTGGTGGTGGAAAGATGCACAGGGCCTTGTATTATGATACATATGTTTCTTTTGTAAACTCACAAATTTGTAAACTCACAAATTTTATATACATTCATTGTTTAAATATCTTTATATATGAATGGTAAATATATATAAAATTTTATTTTAAAAAAGAAAAAAATAATAAAGTGTCCCAAGTGAAAAATAAAATAAAATAATAAATAAATAAAAAGAATGACTCAGACTGAAATCAAATGGTGGGTCCCCTGAAAGTTTTACTGAAATGTAGAGGACCTGTGACTCATGTTTCCTATCCAATTTCTCCTTCCTGTGATGAAAATGTTTATCCTGTGTCTTTCCATTTGTGTATTGGAAACAGAAAAATTGTTTTGTATATTTCTTTTTTTTTTTTATTGACTTTGTAATAATATTACATTAAAAATATATATGTGAGGTCCCATTCAACCCCACCCCCCCACCCCCCCTCTCCGCCCCCCCAACAACACTCGTTCCCATCATCATGACACATCCATTGGATTTGGTAAGTACATCTTTGGGCACCTCTGCACCTCATATACATTGGTTCACATCATGGCCCATACTCTCCTCTATTCCATCATGTAGGCCCTGTGAGGATTTACAATGTCCGGTGATTACCTCTGAAGCACCATCCAGGGCAGCTCCATGTTTTGTATATTTCTGAGATCTATAGCAGACAGGATCTTGCCCTAATACAAACTGTATTTCTTTAAATAGATTGTGATATGATTTAATACTTGCATTGTAACTGATTTAAGGTTTGTTTTATTTTTAAATATTGTAATGTGCTTTTGGAATTCAAAGGGTGGAGTGTAACAGTGTGATATTATTGATGAATTGCCAAAAGAAATATTGGGCTATGTTTGTAAACTGATCTTTTCTTCTGTGCATATTAGATTATAATGAATTCAGAGGTTTACTTGATTAGGTAATCAGGTAAAATATTTGTGCCAGTTGGTTGGAGAGGAATCACAGATGAAATACATGGCAAAGGACAGGGTTGGAGGGATTTTAATGTTGGAGTTTGGATGTTGGTGTCTGATGCTAACGTCCTAACCTGGAGACCCAGTAAGTAAGCTCACAGTGGAAAGAGAAGCAACCCCCAGCAAGAGAGGACCCCTGAGCCCAGGAAGAAGCAAGCTATGGAAAGAGAAGAAACCTGAACCCTGAGAGAAGCCTAAGGAAGGGACGAACACAGGAAGCCTGAACTCTGGTAGATGTAGGCAGCCATCTTTCTCCAACACAAGGAAATAGACTTTAGTGAGGGAAGTAAATTATGTTCTGTGGCCTAGTATCTGTAAAGTCCTACCCCAAATAAATAACCATTAAAAAAAAATTCTGGTACTTTCCATTAGAACCCCTTTGGCTGACTAATACAAATTTTGGTACCCGGGAGTGAGGAAGTGCTTTTGCAATTACCGAAATGCTGGAGCAGTTTTATAAAAGAGTAAGGGATAATTTTTGGAGGAACTGTGAAATGCTTGAGGGAAAAAGCCTTAATCACTTTCAAGAGACTTTTATAATAATACGGATAATAAAGAGACTTTTTATGATGTCTTAGAAGTAAAGGATGTAACTATTACTGGAAACTGGAGGAAAGGCAATCTGTGTTTTAAAGTTGCAGAGAACTTAGCAAGATTAACTCTTGGTGATTTCTGGAAGGCAGGATTTGTAAATAGTGAGCCTGAGCATTTAGCTGAAGAACTTTCAAAATAAAACTCAGAGAATGCAGCTTGGCTTCTGCTTGCAGCATACAGCAAAATGCTAGATGAGAGAGATATGCTGAGGACTGAACTGTTGGGCACACAGTAAACAGAAAATGATTCTGGAATGACCAAGCCTCTGGAAATCAAGCTCCCAGATGACTGTTCCCCATTGCAGGACTTAACTAAAACTGGGCACTTATAAATTAGGATAAAAGATGCAGTTATGTTGGAAAGACTTGTGGAAAGTCTTACTGTCAAATGGCTTGGACCCCTGTCTCTTGCATGGTAAGCCAATACATTTTTTTGAGAGAGCTCTATGAGCAATGTCACTGTTATCTTGGATTAAAAGGGAAAAGGAAAGGAGAGATTGAAGGAGAAACAGGTTTAAGAGGAAAACCATGGAAGCTGAGATCTGGAATTAAGACATCATTTTGGACCAAGAGAGGCACCCCACTCATGTCTACAGAGAGTGTGATTTGTACCAGGAGTTGAAGAGGGTAGATATACCCACCTGATGTTCTGGGACAGTTTTGCCAAACCAGGGTAGAGAGAGGGTGAAGCACATTCCCAAAGGGTTATGGTAGTTAAGGTCAGCACCCAACAGGTCTGAGAAGGGTGGGCCGGTCCCCATAGGTTAGGGATGGCCAGGTAGTCAACTTATTGCTGTGAGTGAGTTGAGACTTTATGCCAAAGTTTAGGAGAATGTTGTTTTTTCATCACTGCATGAGTGGTTTTAATACTCTAACATAAAGTTTAGGAGCAGAAATCATGCCAACACTTTGGAGGGAGAGGTCTGGAACTTAGTCAACACCCAGATGCTTGGTGAGGGTGGAACCAAGAAAATTGCCATTGGGAAAGCCAGTGGAAAGGTTGGTTCCCATAAGGCACCAAGGAGAAGAAACTATCATCTTAAGAATGACTCTCACGATGATGGGAGAGAGTGTTGCTGTGGGGGGAGTGGGGGGGTGGGGGCGGTGGGGTTGATTGGGACCTCGTATTTTTTTAATGTAATTCATAAAAATAAATAATTTTAATTAAAAAAATAAAAAATAAAAAAATTAAATTAAATTAAAAAAAAAAAAAAAAGAATGACTCTCAGACTGAAATCAAATGGAGGATGCCCTGAAGATTTGCTGAACTGTAGAGGACTCATGACTTATATTTTCCTCCCATTTTCTCCTACCTGTAATGAAAAAGTTTATCCTTTGTCTGTCAATTTGTGTATTGAAACCAAATTCTTTTGTAAGTTTCAGAATTCTATAGCAGACAGGACTTTAGCCAAGAGCAACTGTATTTCTTTAAATTGCTTGTGATAGGATTTAGTACTTGCAGTGTAACTGATTTAAAGTGTTTTTTTAAAAATATTGTAGTGACTTTTTGGAATTCAGAAGGCAGAGTGTAGCAGTTTGATATAATTGATGAATTCCAAAAAGAAATATTGGATTATGTTTGTAACTTGATCTTTTCCTCTGATTATATTAGATTATATTGTATTCAGAGGTTTACTTTATTAAGTAATCAGGTAAACCTCTTGCACCAGTAGGACATTCAGTCCCCACTCCTTGGTGGGGACACACAGATAAAAGACATGGCCAAGGAAAGAGGTGGAGTAGTTTTGATGTTGGAGTTTGATACTGAAGCCTTATGCTGGAGTCCTGGGAAGTAAACTCATGGAGGAAAGAGAAGCAAGCCCCAGGAAGAGAGGAATCCTGAACCCAGAGAGAAGCCTGAGGAAGGGAGGAACCCAGGAAGCCTGAACCCTCACAGACATTGGTAGACATCTTGCTCCAGGATGTGAATACAGAATCCAGTGAGGGAAGAAACTTATGCTTTATGGCCTAGTATCTGTAAGCTCCTACCCCAATTCAATACTCTTTATAAAATCAAATTGATTTCTGGTATTTTGCATCAGCACTCCTTTGGCTGCATAATACATCCTCTAATAAATAAAAAAACTTTTAAAAAATAATTTGGTGGCTGACACACTGTCTTGTGAGTAATTTGACACAGTTACATTGTCTAAAATTAGCTTTTTATCATTTTAAATAAAAGGAAAACAAAGGGGATAAAATTTAATATACGTAATATAATTTAATATGCATTTTATTTGCTATGGAGGAGACAATTGCCACATCAACATTACAGATGTATTTGTTATTAAAAAAACAGTACAAATATTATATCTCTTCAAAGGAAAACATTCACATGAAAATAGTCAAAATGCCAAGTTTAGTGAGGAAGAAATTATGTGTTTGTTTTATTTTATTTTTCAAATTCTACTCAATTTATTCATTTTTAAAAAAAATATTACATTAAAAAAATATGAGGCCCCCATTCACGCCCATCGCCACCACCCCACCACTCCCCCCACAGTAAAACTCTCCCCCATTATCATGACACATCCATTGCATCTGGTGAGTACATCTCTGGACATCGCTGCACCCCATGGCCTATGGTCCACACCATAGACCACACTCTCCCATGTTCCATCCAGTGGGCCATGGGAGGACATAGAATGTCCGGCAATTGTCCCTGCAGCATCACTCAGGACAACTCCAAGTCCCGAAAATGCCTCCACATTTCATTTCTTCCTCTCATTCCCCGCCCCCAGCAGCCACGATGGTCACTTTTTCCACACAAATGCCACATTTTCTCAATTATCAACCACAATAGTTCATGAATAGAATATCATTAAGTCTACTCTAATCCTTATTGTTTTTCTCCTTCCTGTGGACCTTGGCTTGGTTGTGTACATTCCACATCTATGTCAAGAGGGGGCTTAGATTCCACATGGATACTGGATGCAATCCTCCTGCTTTCAGTTGTAGGCACTCTAGGCTCCATGGTGTGGTGGTTGACATTCTTCAACTCCATGTTACCTGAGAGGGGTAAGTCCAATAAATCAGAGTGTAGGAGCTGAAGTCTGTTGAGGTCAGGGCCTGGCGATCATATTGTCAGTCCAGAGATTCAAATCCCCTAGATATATCTTAAACCTCAGCACCAAATACAATTCCAGGAAAGTAGCATGAAAGGCTTGTGAAAAGGGATCCCATCTGAGATCAGTTCCATCACGCAGAAACACCAGCTCCAAAGAAGGACCAACCGACATGGCTGTGAACTCCATCTTCCATGACCATAGAACCTGTGGGTCTCTTTAGCCCTCAAAAGGACCAGTACCTGGGCTTGTATCTACTTTATCTGTCTCTGTGACTCTGCTCAGGTGTGCATAAGGGCAATCCTTCTGACAACCTCCAGACTCTTTTTTAGAGACTCAGCCATATGAACTCATTTGTCCTTTCCATTTCCCCCTTACTTTAGGTCAAACAGCATTTGTAACTCCTGGTATTATAGGTAGACAGGGATATTCTGCTGGTCCGCGTTGAACCTTTAATTCAAGGTCGTTTTCTAGTTACGTCATCAGCTGGTACTTGGTAGTGATCCCTCGGTGCCAGGGAGGCTCATGCCCGGGTGTCATGTCCCATGCTGTGGGGAAGGAAGTGCATTTACATGCTGAGTTTGGCTTCGAGACTGGCCACATTTGAGTAACACAGAGGCTGTCAGGAGGGAGCCCGTAGGCACAGTGCTGCTCTAGGCCTTGTTCTTATTTCAGGTGTATAGGTTCACAAGCATAGTCATTAGTATCAGGCAGTTACTGTTGGACCCTCATTCCTTCATGGTCCTTGCTGTTGCACTTGGGGGACTGTCACTGTTCCGCGAAGGACCACGAAAGTGCCCCACCCACCAGTCCAGGAATCCAGTACCCCCCAGCTGTTGTTTTTAATTGTTTCCACTATGAGTATATCGAAACATTTCCTTGCACCCTGGACAGATGCCCTGTATAACTCCATGTCAACCATATGTCCCCTGTCAATAACATCCCATACCAGTATTCCTCCACTGCCATTGTTAAACTACTCTGTGATACAAAACTTCCTGAAGAGTGAAGCCCAATATAATGTCAGGTTCCCTTACTAGTAAAATGGAATATAGTGATGAGTTTAAAGGTTAGATCTAGAGTACATATGGATTTGGAAAAATTTCTACATCCTATCTTTTTCTTTTCTTTTTTCCTAATTATTGAGCTTCTCTTCACAAGAGTCTTAGATCACAGTAATTCATCTATACAATATACAGTACTCCCACATATCCATTATAAAACCTTTTCCCTTCCACAGAGATAAACTTTTAACTTATTCATATCATATTTACTGAAACTGATGTACAGATATTGAGACAATAGCTTTCAAACAAGGTAACATTTGTGTTTACATTGTGGTTTATACTCTAGGCTATACAGTTTTCTAAATTTTTTAGTTATCCTATGTTTTACATTATGGTTTACATTATTAGTCTGTCGTCCCCTATATGTTTTTGGTGTAATATTACATGTTTTATATCCATCCTTGTGTACTCGTGTGAAACACTTCCCTTGGCTTCACATTTGCTCTGGTTCCATCAATTCAATGTCTATTTCCCCCTCCCCTTGGTGCCCACAGTGACAGTCAATCTTCATTTCCTGAGGAGCCACGTTCAGAAATACTTGCAACAGTGCTGAGGGCCTGATCCACTCAACTGCCCTAATGCCCTGGGAGCTACCCTTTCTCTTGAGATATACAGTTCCCTCTATTTGATGGCACTAGTCCTCCCCAGGTTGTGGGTCTCCCTTCACTCTCATTATATGGGTCTCTATCTAATGGTATAACCCACTCTGGCAAAATGAGCATTCACATATTCCCTAGGAGTCTGCCATGCATCAGTTTATCTCCTGTGAGTATCTTAAACAGGTAACTTTCCTAATTATATTTTGAAAAGGTTTTCTCAGCATTATACTCTCAACCAACACCTGAAAATCTCCTATGTTCATGTGTTGCCCCACCCTCCCCCCAATTTCTTGGGCAATATTACCCATCCGCCCATCCCTAGCCCCACTCAAACACACAAAGCCCCATCCAAAGGTAACCCTATGCCCCATTTTATCCCTTCCTAGTACACATACTTAGCTCCAGCTTATCATACATTTCACCCATGTAGATGTCAGCTTACATTCTTCCTCTACCCCCCGATTTCCTGTAAGCTTATCTTCCAGTCTCTAGCTCTCTGAGGCAGCTGGCTTATTTCATATCATTGAGGTCATGTAGTATTTGTCCTTCTATGCCTGGGTTGCTTCACTCAACATAAGGTTCTCAAGATTCATCCATGTTATCACGTGTGTTTGTTGTGTATTTGTTCTTAAAGCCGAGTAGTATTCCATTGTACGGATATACCACATTTTATTGATCCACACATCGCCTGATGGGCATTTGGGATGATTCCAACTTTTGGTGATAGTGAACAATGCTGCTATGAACATTGGTGTGCATATATTGGTTGTTTTCAGTTCTGCTGGGTATATACCCAGCAGTGGAATTGCTGGGTCATATGGCAAATCTATGTTTAGTTTATGAGAAACCATCAAACTGTCTTCCAGAATGGTTGTATCCTTCTGCATTCCCACCAGAAGTGGATGAGTGTTCCCATTTCTGCACATCCTCTCCAGCATTTGTATTCTTCTGTTTTTTTCATAGCTGCCAATCTTATGGGAGTAAGATGGTATCTCATTGTTGTTTTAATTTGCATTTCCCTGATAGCTAATGATTTGGAGCATTTTTTCATGTGCTTTTTAGCCATTTGTATTTCTTCTTTGGTGAAGTGTCTGTTTAAATCTTTTTCCCATTTTTTAAATGGGTTGTTTATCTTTTTATTTTCAAGATATAGGAGTTCTTTATATATACAAGTTGTAAGTCTCTTATCAGATATATGGCTGCCAAATATTTTCTCCCATTGTGTAGGTTCCCTTTTTAATTTCTTGACAAACTCCTTTGCGGTGCAGAAGGCTTTAATTTTGAGGAAGTCCCATTTATCTATTTGTTCTTTTGCTGCTCGTGCTTTTGGGGTGAAGTTCATGAAGCCATTTCCTATTACAAGGTCTTGTAGATGTTTCCCTACACTTCTTTCCAAGGTCTTTATTGTCTTGCTCTTATATTTAGGTCTTTGATTCTTCTTGAGTTGACCTTTGTATAAGGTGTGAGATGGTAATCCTCTTTCATTCTTCTACATATGGCTATCCAGTTCTCCAGGCACCATTTGTTGAATAGACCCTTCTCTCCCAGTTGAGAGGGTTTGGTGGCTTTATCGAATATTATATAGCTATATATATGAGGTTCTGTATTAGAACTTTCAATTCGAGTCAATTGGTCTTTGTGTCTCTCCTTATGCCGATACCATGCTGTTTTCACTACTGTAGTTTTGTAGAATGTTTTGAATTCTGGTAGTGTGATTCCTCCAATTCCGTTTTTCTTTTTCAATATGGCTTTTTCTATTCGTGGCCTCTTTCCTTTCCAAATAAATTTCATAGTTAGTTTTTCTAGTTCCTTAAATAAGGCTGTGTTGATTTTTATTGGGATTGCATTGAATGTGAACATCAGTTTTGGTAGGTTAGACATCTTAATAATATTTAGTCTTCCTATCCATGAACAGGGAATACTCTTAAATTTATTTAGGTCTTCTTTGATTTCTTTAAACAGTCTTGTATAGTTATCGGTGTATAAGTTTTTTACATCTTTACTTAAATTTATTCTTAAATATTTGATTTCTTTATTTACTATTTTAAATGGTATTTGTTTCTTGATTTCCTCCTGATCTTGTTCATTATTGGTGTGCAGAAATGCTACTGATTTTTGCACATTGATCTTATAACCTGCAACTTTACTAAACTCATCTATAAGTTCTAGAAGCTTTGTTGTAGACCTCTCAGGGTTTTCTATTTATAGGATCATGTCATCTGCAAGTAATGAAATTTTGATTTCTTCCTTTCCAATTTGAATGACTTTTATATCTGGTTCTTGCCTCAGTGCTTGAGCAAGTACTTCCAAGACCATGTTAAATAGTAGGGGAGAGAGTGGACCTCCTTGTCTTGTTCCTGACTTTAGGGGGAAGGATTGTAGAATTTCTCCATTGTAAACAATGTTGGCTGTGTGCTTTTCATATATACTCTTTATCATGTTCAAAAATGTCCTTGTATTCCGATCTTTTGGAGTGTTTTTATCAAGAGAGGGTGTTGTATTTTGTCAAGTGCTTTTTCTGCATCTATAGATATAATCATGTGATTTTTTTCCTTCAATCTGTTTATATGGTGTATTACATTGATTGATTTTCTTATGTTGAACTATGTTTGCATACCTGGAATGAATCCCACTTGGTCGTGTGATATAATTTGTTTAATGTTTTGTTGAATACGATTGGCAAGTATTTTGTTAAGTATTTTTGCGTCTAAGTTCATTAGAAAAATTTGTCTTTCATTTTCCTTTCTTGTGGTGGCTTTGTTTGTCTTTAGTACTAGGGTAATGTTGGCATTATAGAAGGCGTTTGGCAATGTTCTTTTGTTTCGATTTTTTCGAACAGTTTCAGCCGGATTGGTGTTAGTTCTTTAAGGAATGTTTTGTAGAATTCACCTGTGAAGCCATCTGGCCCTGGGCTCTTCTAAGTTGGGTGGTTTTTAAGGACTGATTCTATCTCTTTACTCGTGATTGGTTTGTTGTGATCATCAATTTCTTCTTTCGTCAATATAGGCTGTTTATGTGTTTCTAGGAATTTGTCCATTTCCTCTGAATTGTCATTTTTGTTAGAATATAGTTTTTCAAATTATCCTCTTATGATAGTCTTTATTTCTGTAGTGTCAGTGGTGATATCTCCTTTCTCATTTCTTATTTTCTGTATTTGCATCTTCTCTCTTTTTTCGTTGTTAGTCTCACTAAAGGTTTGTCAATTTTATTGATCTTATAAGGAAACCAGCTCTTGGTCTTGTGTGAGCTGCTATTCCAAGTTAGCAACCCCTGCTGTGGGCTGCTATTCTAAGTTAGCAACCTACGAGGACCGGGCGGGCTTCCACGGCTCGGCGGTGAGCCCCTAGGCCAACGCATAGGCCTAGGTTCTCCAGGCGTGGGGGACGCGCGGTAAAAACCATGGAGACAGCCTGTGAGAATGAGCTAGTCTAATTTATTGCGGAAATACACTTGATTATATAAGGTCGGGTCAAGGGAGGGGTAGGAATTGGGGCAGGTAAACTATGGGGCGGTAGTGGATAGGCGGAACTGTGCAGGCAGCTATGAAGTAGGCGGTGATTAAGAAAGGGGGCAGATTATGAGTTGGCTAAGTGAACGGGACTGGCGGGAAGGATAGCAACGGCTGGAAAAGGGAGATAACAAAGGCAAGGAGGAGGGGTGAAGGGAGGCAGCAACAGTCTTGTTTATCTTTTCAAGTGCTTTCTTATTTTCTATTTCATTTAGTTCTGCTCTTTTCTTTATTTCCTTCCATCTTCTTCCTGTGGGATTACTTTGTTGTTGTTTTTCTATTTCCTCCAAATGTGCAGTTAGTTCTTCAATTTTTGGTCTTTCTTCTTTTTTGATGTATGAATTTATGGCTATAAATTTCCCTTTCTGTACTGCTTTTGCTGCATCCCATAAATTTTGGTATGTTCTGTTATCATTATCATTTGTTTCAAGGTGGTCATTGATTTCTTTTGAGATTTCCTCTTTGACCACTGTTTTTCTAAGAGTGTGCTGTTTAATTTCCATATCTTGGTGTGAAATCTGGGCCTCTGTCCCTTGCATATTTCCAGCTTCACTCCACTGTGGTCAGAGATATTATTTTGTATGATTTCGATGTTTCTGAATTCATTAAGCCTTTCTTTGTGGCCTAGCATATGGTCTATCTTGGAGAATGATCCATGTGCACTGGAGAAAAATGTATATCCTGCTGTGTTTGGGTGTAATCATCTGTATATGTCTATTAGATCCAGCTCCTCTAATATACTGTTCAAATATTTTGTTTCTTTAGTGATTCTCTTTTGAGATATTCTGTCCAGAGTTGATAGTGGTGTATTAAAATTCCCCACTATAATTGTAGATGCATCTATTTTTTCACTTACTTTTTCCAGCGTTTGTCTCACGTATTAAGAGGTGCCCTTGTTAGGAGCATAAATATTTATGATTGTTCGAACTTCTTGACAGATTGTCCCTTTCACTAATATGTAGTATCCTTTTTTGTCTCTCACAACTGTTTCACATTAAAAGTCTAATTTGTCTAATATTTATATAGGTACTCCTGCCTTTTTTGGGTTATTGTTTGCTTGTATGATTGTTTTCCAACCATTCACTTCTAGCCTCCATGAATCTCTGCGTGTAAGATATGTCTCTTGTAGGCAGCATATAGATGGGTCATATTTCCTTATCCAAGTCCCAGTCTGAATCTTTTGATAGGTGAGTTTAATCCGTTGACATTCAATGTTATTACTTGCAAGGGATTATTTATGTTAGCCATATTTTGATTGGACTTGTGTTTGTCATATTTTGTTTGATTGTTTTTTCTTCTTTTCTCTTTTTTGTTGTTCTTACACTCTCCTCCAACTCTGTCTGTCCTGTTTTTTCCTTTCTTCCTGCATAACTCCCTTTAGAATTTCTTGAAGGTGAGGTTTCTTGTTGGCATACTCTTTCAATTTCTGTTTATCTGTAAATATTTTAAACTTTCCATCATTTTTGAATGATAGTTTAGCTGGATATAGTATTCTTGGTTGGACATCTTTTTCTTTTAGTACCTTGACTATATCTTAGCACTGCCATCTTGCCTCCATGGTTTCAGATGAGAAATCAGCACTTAATATTATGGAGCTTCCCTTATATGTGATGGTTTTCTTTTCTCTTGCTGCTTTTAGAATTTTCTCTTTGTCTTGAGTGTTGGATAATTTGACAAGTATATAACATGGG
Organism: Dasypus novemcinctus; assembly: GCF_030445035.2. Taxonomy (NCBI): domain Eukaryota; kingdom Metazoa; phylum Chordata; class Mammalia; order Cingulata; family Dasypodidae; genus Dasypus; species Dasypus novemcinctus. Next base: position 92,077,407 of record NC_080704.1, on the reverse strand, counting down.
GTGGGCCTCTTGGGGTTTATGATATTTGGGGTACGTTGTGCTTCTTGGATATGTACATGTGTCTCTTTCAGTAGATTTGGGAAATTTTCAGCCATTTTTTCCTGCAACACTCCTTCTGATCCCTTTCCCTTCTCTTCTCCTTCTGGGATGCCTATAATACATATGTTTGAGCGTTTTGCATTGTCATTCAGATCCCTAAGTCCTAGGTGGATTTTTTCTATCTTTTTATCGATCAATTCTACTATCTGTTTGATTTCTGATGTACTGTCTTCCACATCGCTAATTCTCTGCTCTGCCTCTTCTAATCTGCTGCTATTTGATGCGAGTGTGTTTTTGATTTCTTGAACTGTGTTGTTCATTCCCATCATATCTGTTATCTTTTTGTGTATGTGTGCAATTTCCTCTCCAAGTGTTGTCTTCATGTTGTTAACCTCTTCCTTTACTTCATTAAATTTGTCTGTGATATATGTTCTGAGATCTTTAATTGCTTGTGTGAAGTTCTGCTCCCCTTCCTGGTTTTTAGTTTCTTCATTTTATTCAGCCATGTTTTCCTGATTACTGGTTTGGTTTGTAGATTTTTGTTGCTGTCTGGTCATCTTTTTATCTTGATTGGTTTAATCAGTTCCTTAGCTTCTTTGTCTAGTCTTGGGGATTAATTAGCTGTTGTTTTTGCATAAGTGTTATATCTTCTCTTTGTCACTTTGTTCTTCTTACTCTAATTTCTTATTGCTGGCTGATTTCACTTTGAAAGAAATTATTAGGGCCAGAGAAAGGCAACTGTGTAAGAAAGGAAAATGTTTAAAGTAGTATTGGTAATAAATGTTAACAGAGCAACAATATAAGTTCTGGGAGGATGGATATTACATTTATGTAAGTTGTGTAGAGCTATAGCAGTAGGTAAAGTACCTGTAATGAGGTAGTTGTCTGAGTGTGGAAGGAATATGGTATGAATTAAAAAGCTAGTGTTTTCGTGAGAGAGGAAAGAGAAAAGAGAGGCAATAGTTTCAAGTGTTGATAAAGGACAGAAAACAGTACAAAGGTATTAGAAATTAAGTGTTAGATGATTTTGGGATCAAAGAAATTGAGGAGGAAAATAGGAGAGACAGTAGATGATGGAGGATATCAAGATGTTTGGGAAAGGGGATAGTGTAGATAGCCAAAATCAATTCACACAGAAATGAGGCAATGGAGGATGAGGAAGCCCAGCAAATGTGAGGTGTTCCCTGCAGCTCCTATTGTGTAATTAAGATAAAATAAATTAAGAAGAAAATGAGGGACAACAGAAAAGAGAGAAAAAAGGGAGAGAAGAGAGAAAGAAAGAAAAAGGGGGGGTGGGTCAAGAAAAGGGAGGGGAACAAATAAGGAAAAGAAAGGAGATATAGAACACCAACAGCAGCAACAACAAAAAACCCCTAAATAAATGAAAAAAGAAAAAGACCTTGAGGGGTACAATGGAAGAAAAGACTAGGAAATAATTCAATATTAGCAACCAGGACAATAAAAAATAAAAAAAATAAAATTAAAATTTAAAAAAACCCGCAAACGTTGAGGGCTAGAACAATCAAGGACCTCAAATGGGCCTCAGGGCGTGGTGGATTCAGGGATGGAAAGTCTGTGATATTGCAGACTCAAGAGGTGTGAGTCTCTGGGGTGTGGGCCACCAGGGCTTAAGGGATACAGACCTGGCAACCTCAGATCTAGTTAACAGGGAGCCTGGGAGCACCGCAGTGCAACACAGCCTTCAGGGATCCCCACAGCTGGGTTCCAGCCCTATGGGAGCAGTCACGTCCACAAACTCTGATCTATGTTTCCAAAGCCCACAATTCCCCCTTTCACTAGGGTCTGTTGTGTGGCTGTATCATCAATTCGACTTCAGGACACCTCCCGCCCTGCTGGCCCCCAAAACAGCCAGTTGGGGGCGACTCTATATTGAAGGCAATTTAAGGATGCTGTAGATCCACAGCTAGGCTTAGGGGGCAGGGCTCTAGCTGGAAGCGCTGTATCAGTGTCCGAAAGAAAAAATCCCACACCTTGCAAAAAATTCCCCTAATTGGCTTCCAGCCACCTCCCACCCTGCCGTCCCCCGAAATAGCCTCCTGGTGACGTCTCTTTGCTGCCAGCGATTTAAGGCTGCTGCAGATCGGCAGCCAGCCTTGGGGGCAGGGCTCTAGCCAGAAGTGTCTGCAATCAAAATTCCCCGCCTCGCAATAAAACTCCCATATATCTCCCCAAATTGGTCTGCAAAGGCCTCCTGCCCTGTTAGACCCCAATAGCCAGCTAAGGGCTTATGAATTCCCCAGTACCGCAGAGCCTCCAGGAATCATGGCCGCGGTGCCAGTGCCACAGCTCTGCAAACCCCAGGAAGGAGTTTCCTGCACACAGCCCTCAACTCTGTGTGAGCGAGCCTCAATTTTGTCTTTAACACAAATTTTCTCTATTACTTTCCCACGAAATCGATGTCCAGACACTTCCTGACCTGCAAAATCCCAAAACAGCCTGGTCCTGAAGAATTTCTAATGCTCAAAAAACTGTTTTTGAGACCAGCAGAGGCAGCAGCCAGAGCAGCCACAGACTGCGCCCTCTCCCGCCCGCCCAATAATCTCAGGAAAATCCAGTGTTTGTTTTAAATCATATTTAAGACTAGACTGATTGTGAAGTGTTTCTGAGTTAAAGTCTTTTTGAAAGCCCTCTGGCTTTCAGAATTCTTCATTAAAAATGCATGTGTTTTAAAATACAATTAGCTTCTGACCCATGCCAGGGTCTATATATACCCATGTATAGTCCTTTTGATACCTGTTATTACTTGAATTTATACCCTGATACATTTGACCAAGAATTTCATGTTACCTGGTCTTTTGTTTCCCAGCTACTAAATCAAATACCATAAAATGGGTTGGCTTAAGAACAAGGAATTTATTTGTTCATGGTTTCAGAGCCTAGAAGTATTTCTTCCTCCTGAGGTTAATATCTTCTGACTGGCCAGCAATAATTGATGTTCCTTGGTTTATTCTCTTACATATCAATGCATGTGGTTACTCTTCCTCCTTTCTTTCACAAATCTGTTTACTCCCCACTTCAGGCTGCTCTCTATGGCTTTTCTTGCATGTCCAATTTCCTTTGTTTAAAAGAACTTCAGCCATATTGGATTAAGCCCAACCTTCACTCATTTTGGTTGCACTTTAATGACATCTTTAAAAGTCTTCTTTACAAATGGGTTCCCACCACCAGGAAATGTTTAGGACCTTCACATGCCTTTTGTGGTGGATCCCCAACAACACATGCTCAGGACCACAAAAAGACATTTTGTTCCCACATGCAAAATGCATTCATTTCATCACAAGTTCCCTAAAGCCTTAAGTCAATTCAGTAACAATGCCAAGTAAAATGTCTCATCAAAATGAGTTAAGGGCATTGTCTGTCCTGGGACAAAATTCCTCTCCATTTGTGGACCCATAAAACCTAGAAAACAAGTTATCTGCTCTCAATATATAATTGGTGGGACAGGTATAGGACAAACATTCCCACTTCAGAATGGAAGAATTGGAAGTAAAACTGGGGTTTTGGGTCCCCTGCAAGTCCAAAACCTGGCAGGCCAAACTCCATCTCATTTCAACATCTGAAAGTTATTTGTAGCTTTGTCCTCTTGCCTTAATGGGATCAGCAGCTCCAACCATTCCAGTGCTTGTGCAACAATCATCTTCTTTCTGAGCACAGGGATGTTGGCCCCAACCTCTCTGAGCACCAGAATGATGCCAGACTTTCTTCAAATCCTGGGGCAGAGGTCCCACTACCTCCGAGTATATAGTAGTCACACTGCCCCTGAACAATGGGACACAATGCTCTCTCATTCAAGCACTGGGTGGATAGACTGCCCCCTCTAAGTGCAAGGGCAAACATGCTCATTCCACACACATGTGGGGGCCCACTCTGTTGGCCTGAGATTTCACTGCTTCAGACCTTAGTATCCATGATTTATCCCTTGAAGTCATCCTTACCTAAATTCATCCCTTCTCAGTCATTTTCCGGTATTTTTTCTGTTCATTACATTTCCCAAAATACTGGTTGGCTTTGTGGGTCATTCCAAATCATCAGACAGCAAAATATTCCACAGATCCTTCCTGTATAACTACATTTCCAATCTTGGCTACCACCGAATTGGCTAACTGCATCCATGTTCAGTCACATCCTCTTTAGTAAACGGTTAAACCCCTACATGGAGATATTGCCTCTGGATATTCAATTCCTGAAAGCTCAAAGTGGTCCTTGTTTGAGCTATTACTGGCCCTTGTCTCAGAATACAGTACCTGGATAGGCTCAGAATATTTTTCCAAATCATTAATTCCTGGTTTATTTGTGCTTGACAGTTCAGTTCTCAGCTTGTCCCTTTTCTCTCACATTTTACTATAAGCTGCAAGAAGAAACCAGGTTGCACATTCTGCACTTAGCTTGGGCATATCCTCAGGTAAATATTCAAGTACATTGCTTACAAGATCCACTTTCTTTTTTTTTTTTTTGTTTTCTTTTTTTTTTTATTGATTTTGTGATAATATTACATTAAAAATATATATGTGAGGTCCCATTCAACCTCACCCCCCCACCTCACCTCTCCCCCCCCCCCCCCAGCAACACTCGTTCCCATCATCATGACACATCCATTGGATTTGGTAAGTACATCTTTGGGCACCTCTGCACCTCATAGTCAATGGTCCACATCATGGCCCATACTCTCCTCCATTCCATCCAGTGGGCCCTGTGAAGATTTACAATGTCCAGTGATTGCCTCTGAAGCACCATCCAGGGCAGCTCCATGTCCCAAAGACGCCTCCACCTCTCATCTCTTCCTGCCTTTCCCCATACCCATCAGCCACCATGTCCACTTTCCCAATCCAATGCCACCTCTTCTATGTGGACATTGGATTGGTTGTGTCCATTGCACCTCTATGTCAAGAGGAGGCTCAGATTCCACATGGATGTTGGATGCAATCCTCCCACTTTCAGTTGTAATCACTCTAGGCTCCATGGTGTGGTGGTTGTCCTTCTTCAACTCCATCTTAGCTGAGTGTGATAAGTCCAATAAATCATATTGTAGGTGCTGGAGTCTGTTGAGGCTCAGGACCTGGCTATCACATTGTCAGTCCAGAGATTCAAATCCCCTAAATATATCTTAAACCCCAACATTAACTGCACCTCCATCACCTTAGCATGAAAGTCTTATGAAGGAAGATCCCATCTGAGTCCAGATTCATCACACATAAACATCAGTTCCAAAAAGGGGCCATCTGACCTGGTAGTTAACCCCATCGGCCATGACCATATCTCCCATGGGTCTCTTTAGCCCTCAAAGGAACCGATACAAGATCCACTTTCAAAACAACATAAGAACACAATTTTGCAAAGGTTTCTGCCACTATATAACAAGGATACTTTTTTCAACAATTTCCATTAATACATTATCATTTCCTTCTGAGGCTCATCAGAAGTATCTTAAAAAGGAAAGACCGTTATGCAAGGCTCTTGATATTGATGGTTGTCCTTATGAAATTTGTTCTTGTGAAATTGAAACTAAGCTTAGTATAAAGTGAGTTAGATGGTGGGGGTTTTTTTCTTTATTTTTATAAAAAATTATTATTTATTTATTTATCTCTCCTTCCCCACCCCCTGCAGTTGTCTGCCCTCTGTGTCCATTCACTGTGTGTTCTTCTGTGGGAATCTGTGTCTCTTTGTTGTGTCATCATGCTGTGTCAGTTTTCTCTGTGTGCAGCACCATTCCCGGGCAGGCTGCAATTTCTTTGTGTTGGGTGACTCACCTTATGGAGCAGACTCCTTGAGTGTGGGGATACCCTATGCAGGGAACACCCCTGCATGGCAGGGCAGTCTTTGCATGCATCAGCACTGCATGTGAGTCAGCTCATCACACAGGTCAGGAGGCCCTGGGTTTGAACCCTGCACCTCCCATGTGGTAGGTGGATGCTCTATCCATTAAGCCAAATCCACTTCATGAGCCCAGTATTATATATTGCCTAAAATTTACCTCCTGAAAGCCTTCTTGCTGCTCAAATGTAGCCTCTTTCTAAGTCCAACTCAGCACACAAATGAACTATCTTCCCATTGATATGGGACAAGAGTCCCAGGGTTGAATCTCCTGGCACTAAGGGAATATTACCCAAGTACCCACTAGTAATGCATTTGTAATAAATACCTTGACCAAAGGGGAAAATATTAAATACAAATTAATATTTATGTGTAAAATATTTCAAAATTAGTCAGAAGCTCATTCAAGAAGTTTTGCTTTGCACATCTCAGCTGGATTTCATTGACTGGCACAGTAAACAGTGCCTTAAACAGCAGGGCTCATGAGGGATAAAGAGACATCTAGACACTAAGCAGGGCAGACAATGTCAGGAATTCACACTCTGTCAGTGGTCCTTACTTTGGAATATATGCTTCACAATGTAACAGATTTAGACTCATTCATAATTTCCTGACACAGGGCTCTTCAGCTCCTTTTATTTTAACCTATTATTAACACTATGCTTGTTATATATTTGTCCCAGAGACTTACATTTTTGATCTGTTCATAAGCCAGTTGAGCACTGAATCTCAGTGTAATAGCAATCAATTCCTACTCTCCAATTCATCATATTCACTGAGATAAACAAACAAAAGAATGATGATGAGCAACACCCATCCCCCAAAAAACAGAGAGTATCTACAACTAATCAAGACAGTTCCATCCAACTGTTCTGTGGGATCTAAGAACACTCTCAGTCAGAAATAGTGTGGGCATCACCATCCCAAAATCATCAGACTAAAGGAATTGAACAAACATAAGGGGGAATGCAAATATGATATAAAGTAGACTTGTTACTATTCTAGCAATGGAAAAAATTGTATCATTGATAAAAAGGCAGTGGCCACCAGAGGCTCATAGAGGAGGGAGAGGGAAGATTAGGTGTAATGTGGGGCTTTTGGGGGGCATTGTCTTGAATGACATTGCAATGATGGATATATGTCATTATACATTTTGTCAAAACCTATAAAATTGTGTGGTTCAAAGTGTAATTTGCAATGTAAAGTATAGACCATGGTTTGTTGCGATGCTTCAATATGTGTTCATCAATTTTAGTAAATGTACAACACTAATTAAAGATGTTAATGGAGGAATGCGTGGGAGGGGAAAGAGGTGGGTATATGGGAATCCCCTATATTTTTGATGTTTCATTTATGAAATCTAAAGCTTCTTTAAAAATTAAAAATTAAGTATCTTTAACCTCTATTTTTCTACCAGTAGTCTTTTCAAAGTGATATAGGCTTTTTCTATCAAGTGCCTCACAAATCTTCCAACATCTACCCATCACCCACTTTCAAAACCATTTCCACATTTTTAGGTATTTCTCATAGCAGCTCCCCACTTTCTGGTATCCAAAAACTGTTGCAGTTTCCCAGCTGCTAAAACAAATATCATGCAACGTTTTGTCTGAGCAACAGGAATTTATTAGTTCATGGTTTCAGAGCTAAAAGACTTGCTTTCTTTCAGGGAAAGTGTCTTCTGGCTGGCTGGCAATCTTTGGTATGCTTGGATTTTCTGTCACATGACAATACATATGGCAGCATCTCTTCTTTTCTCTTCTCACTTACATTGGTTTACAGCTTCTAGCTTCTCCTTGTGATTTCTCTTCCATGTCCAATTTCCTTTGTTATAAGACTTCAGCTATATTTGATTAAAGACCACCCTCATTCAGTTTGGTAACACCTTAACTAATAATGTCTTCATGTGTCATATTTGCAAATGTGTTCCTATCTAGAAGACCAGGATTGATACTTGAACATAACTTTTATGGATGTCATGATTCAATCCTCAGCACTTCGATTGTCTGACAGGGGTCCTATTGCTTTTCAGAATGTCCTCACATTTCTATATCAAATTCTATTAGATGGTGATTATCAGAAAATGCATTTACCATGGTTGAAAAGTGTAATATTACAAAACCCACTTGTGAAAGATTTCAACTTCTTCAAATTTTATTAAGCAGGGGATAAGTATGCATGTACACAGGGATGCATATATATAGCCATTGACATCTGTGCTTTAATTGTTCTGGATTGCATTACACTTTTTAGACCCTAGATAGTCATTTCTTCTGTTTTGCTTCATTCTGGGGTTTCAATTGGTTGGTTTAAACAATGGGAATTTATTAACTCATGGTTTTGAGGCTAAGAGAAAGTCCAATTCAAGGCATTATCAGGGTGATTCTTTCTTCCCAAAGACTGGTGTTCTAGGCCTGGCTGCCATTGATCCTGATTCCTAGGCTCCTCTTTCATGGGCAGTGCCCACAGCAGACTCTCTGTTCAAATTCAGGTTCTGTTATCCTTCAGCTACTTACTTCCAGTGGTTTTCTCTCTGTCTGAGTTAATTCTGCTTATAAAGTACTCCTGGAGTATGATTAAGACCCACTTTTGACAAACCTTAACAGAACTAATTTAATCAAAAGATCCTACTTACATTGGTTTCACACCTACAGGAATAGATTAAGATTAAGAACATGTTTTTCTGTGGTACATACAATTGCAAACCAACACAGGGGGTTTTCTTATACGGTGTACTGTATATAAAGTTGGTAAAGAGAGCTGTGCTTCAATTAATAAAAAAGATAAAAACAACTAACATGTATTAAGTTCTGAACTGAGACTAAGAAATATTTTGTGATTTAGCAAAGGTAAGCTAGAAAATGATAAATCCATGATTTGAAGTCAAATTTGTCTGAACCCAAAGCCTATGTTCCTAATCATAACGCCATGGGGTGCAGTGATGCCCACAGATGTACTCACCAGATGCAATGGATGTGTCATGATGATGGGGGAGAGTGTTACTGTGGGGGGAGTGGTGGGGTGGGGGCGGTGCGGGTGAATGGGAACCTCATATTTTTTTAATGTAATATTTTTTTAAAAAATGAATAAATAAAATAAAATTTAAAAAAAAATAAAGGACTGCTCCTTTCAAATGAATTGCTGCTTCCACAAAGTAATAAACTAAAATTCTATGTCTATAATTTCTTAGTGTGAAATATGTAACCACATGACTTTAAGAATTAAATAGCATAGAACACACTATGTGGTAGGCACTGGGCTGTGCATGCTCACATCAAAGCATTGACAAAGAGATAATGAAATAACAACATCTAACATTTGTTGAGTGCATAGCATAGTGCTAGGTAATTTAGACCATTTTCATATTCTTTCTAATTTCATTCTCCAAACATCATTGTGAGTAAATCATTATTCCTAACCTAAAAATAAGGAAATTAGGCAATAGAAATATGAAGGATCCTAGGGCAGGGAGTAAAAACACACATTAAGTATTTAACAACATTGCCTGATGAAATGATCTTTCTTGTGGCATATATTCTCTGTTGATGTTATTATTTCTTATTGGTTGTGTGTTGTCTGACCACATTCTTACATTTTGCTTTGAATCAAACGGGGTATTAAAATTGGAGAGAAAGTGTTTACAAATACATAAACACTTCTTCTTCCAATTTGTTTCACACTTCAGTCATTCAGGGAGCTACTGTATACAGTCTTATCATTTGCTTGATTCATTCTTATTTTAAAGGATAAGGCAAAATTTTACAGGTAAATACCGGTTTTTTATTAATCCTAAAAAGGATGTGAAGAGTGAAGAAAAGGTACCTAATTAAACAATCTTTAGAGCAAATGCTTTTGAGAGATCTCTGAGTGTGCCAAGAGAGCAGCGTTCTTCAAATTCCTGAAATTGAGTCTATTATTTACATTGTAATAAAATTGGTTTGTAATTATCTAATGAAAGAATTATTAAAATTTCCTAAGGAAATAAAGCTGTATCCATATTCTCAAAGCCTATCATTTCAGCAAATATACTAAACGTTGCTTAAGTAAGTTCAGTCTCTTTTATTTTAATGTGTTACAAATGGATATTGGTTTCAGTAATAAGGGTCATTTCTGCAACAGGAAAGTCCTTCAGAGTTTGCCAGGGGGAAATACATGCATGCTTCATGTAATAGAAAGTTAGTGTGAGAACCTCCATATTTTATTTTTGGAAAGCAGTTCTGTCAGCAGGAGGAACTTCTCTGTGAGGAAGTAGATTGGTTTGGCCATGGCAGAAATCCCACTATCCAACACTCATTGTTTCTTTAAATACTGATACAACATGCCACACCACAATTGACAAACAAAGATAATACTTTGGAAATCTTGCATCAATATTTCTGATCATTCATTTACAAAGAATTTCATTAATGATTTTTCTTTAACTATTTAGTAGAAGTTTTGTTTGTCCCCATATTTTTCCAAGTTCATGATTCTGACCAGAGCTTGTTTGTCTACCCTTTGGTTCCTGACATGAGTAGGCCCCATCCGTAGCCACCATAACAGCCATGACTTGCAGAAGCTGCAAGTTTATTATTAACCTGCCCCATCCTAAGAAGGAGTCACATCCCATGACATGGAACAGACCCCCATCCAGAGTCTATGTGTCCAGATATTTACTCATAAGAATAGACAAAGAAGCCACATGACCCCACACCACTAGAATTCACTGCCCCTTGTCAACCAACCCCTAACCATCCTTATAGGCCTTTGAGTCTTACCCAAGTCCCATCCCACTCCCACTGACTAAGCATGTTCTCACTTACAGATGTACTGTATAAATTCATAACTGCCTTTTCCAGGAGCAGGCTGAAGCTTCTTTTCAGTCACCCACCATGCCAGGCGGGGGACTAAAGTTTATTCTTCAGGCACCCTCCATTGGGAGATTTTCCCAATAAATCCTTGCCTGCAATCACTGGTCTCCACATCCCAACTGTCCCACCCTTACATCTAACAGTTCCTAAATTTTGACTAACTCTTTACTAGATAAGTGACTGAATTAGGTTAGATTTCATAACTTTTTAAATCCTTTGCTTAAAAGATGAAGTGGCTCTGATAATGTATTTCTGAGATCAGAGTATGTAATTGGGTCATAGTTAATTCACAAATCAGATTTTCTGTATGTGGTTGCTGTAATGATCAATAAGTGAGCATGGAGAATATATTTAAGTAATGTTGGGCTGGTTAATGTTTTAAAGCAAAACAAAACAGAAATCACAAAAGAAAAATGCAAGAAATATGACTTTATAACAATTTTAATTATATGAATTGAAAAAATTCATAAGTAAAGACAAAACGGAAATGACAACAGAAAAATAGAATGCAGAATATATGTCTGAGAAGATACTATTTTGCTGAATATAAAAAAAGTTCTGAAAGATCAATTAGAAAATGCCAATGATACAATGGAAAAATACTAGAACAAATGCATAGACATTTCATGGGAATATGCAAATGGATTTTAAAAATATGAAATGGCACACACGATCACAAATAGAAAAATATATAAAAATTTAAATTAAGATATACCATTCTTCACTTATAAGGCTGATTTAAAAAAATGTTTGTATACTGTGTTGTAAGGATTGTGTAAACAGGGTCTCTGACAAATTATTGGTAAGATGATAATTATTAAAACTTCTGTGGAGGGAGGACAATTTGGAAACATCTACCAAGGTAAAAAATAAGTTGCACATACCATGTGTGTCAGCAATTCTATATCTAGAAGTTTTACTTCTTAGCATAAATATTTTCACAGATGTTCATAATACTATGTACAATTATATGTATATATGCATAAATATTCATAAACATACAATTCCATATATATGTTTATAAAATAATAGATTGCAATTGGATGTATACACCAGAATCTGTTAATACATGTTGCTTTTTGAAGGAGGATAGTTAGCATGAAGAACGGCATTACTAGGGAACTCAGGGACAGAGGGTCATTGATGGAAGAGAAACTTGTATTCCCTTTTGTATTCCTTAAGTTTTAGCATATGGATTATATATTAAATAAATATTTAATTATGCTTTTTGCACATATATTATCTATTTTAAATATTTTAAAGACTAAAGGTGTCTATATTTAAGCTTACATAACTAAACATCTTAAATAAGAAATGAATGTGGTATTCTCTGTTAATTAAACAAATGATTGAAAAGAGATGTTCAAATTGGAAACACAGTCCTTGAAAGCAAATAACTCATAATGTATGATTAGTGTGATGTATAGATGGTAGCTTTGAAGAAAAATAGAATGAACTTAATATTTAATCAAATCTTGACTAAAATCCAAGCTCTACCACTTATTAATTATACATTCTTGATCAAGTCATTTATCTTTATAGCCACAGTTCCCATATGACATAATGCTGGCATGACAACATATATCTCATAGTATTTTCAAAAGTATTCAATGAGATAATGTGCAAATTGACTAGTACAGGACTAGTTGTATAAAGGGCACTTTATAAATGTTCATTTGTAATTTTAAAATATATTGTCATGGGAAAAATCACTGAACAATTACTTTGGGAGATCTAAATTCATTTTCTCTTGGTTCTGTCCTTACCTAGTTGTGGGTAAGATAAGCCACTTATTTAATGACTTCATAAATCAAGTTCAACATCTGTAAAATTAGAATAATTTTCCCCACATCCCTATATCCACATAGTTTTGAAAGACTGGTATGAAATTATTTGTGTGAAATGGCTTTTAATTTTATAACACCCAGAGGTATTAGCATTATCATCCTAGGAAAGTTAATTTATTCTTTTTTAGAGATATCCACTGACAAATATTTCACAACATTCCCCTTGATATTTTGAGGCTTTTTCTGGACTTTTAAGCTTCTGATTATGATTCATTAGTAGAAGAAATATGCCAGAGGAAGTATATGAATAATACTCCTTAACTCTCATGATTCTGTACACTTCCTGTCATCTCTCACCTCTCTTTTCAGGTCCCTATTACTTGACATGAAAACAAGAGAGGTGTTGGACTCCATTCTGAAATCTCTAATGTCCCTTGTTGTTTGATTGCATTTGGGTTTAGGTGGGGTGAGGGTTTTAACAACTGTTTTGTGAGGGTAAATTGGCTAAGGTCCTAGTGCCTAAGTGCAAAAAGTAAAGATACTCTTTGCTAGTGAGTCACTGAAGGAACACATTAAAATGTAAATATTTTATCTGGTTGGATAAAACCATTAACCCATTATAAGCCACTTTGATTGGTTTACTGTCTGAATCCCTAGCACTTAAGGGAATAAGAAAGAAGAGTGAGGGAGAAATCTAGGCATGGAAGAAAGTATACAGCCTCCCAGTAAAGATCTAAACTGCAAGTATGGTTGGAAAGAGGGTGGGATTTATTGGGGAACTGACTTTAGTGGTACAATATCTCAGCAAAGGAAAGAAGTTTTGAAAATAATGTGCGATGCATTAAATTTACAATATTGCCCAAAGCCATACCCAAGGATCCAGGCCTTTGAGCGCCTGAGGCTTAGGAATTTAGAATAAGAAGGGAACTTGGTGACCCTTCAAGATTTCCTTACAAATTTTGGACCTCCTTTCAATATTCTTAGTGAGTACTGATCTTGTGTTTGCTTGATCATCTTTTTTTTAAACATTTTTGTCTTTTTATGAAGATGCATAGATCACCAAACAGTTACACTGAGAAATATAAGAGGCTCCTCCACTCACCACACCCCACATCCCCACACTCACCACACACCATCAACCTCCATCAACACTGTGGCACATTTACCTCATTCGGCAAAAACATTGTGGAGCACTGTCTCTCCACACGAACTATAGTTCACATTGCAGTGCACACTCTCCTCCAGTCCATTTAGCGTGTCATGGCAGGATATACAATGTCCAGCATCTGTCCCTGCAATATCACTTAGGACAACTTCAAGTCCCCAAAATGCCCCCACATCACATTTCTTCTTCCTTCTCCTTGCCTTCAGCAACTACCTTAGCCACTGTCTCCACCTCAATGATACACTTTCTTCCATTGCTAGAGTCACAATAGCTCTATAGAAGAATAGCAGTAACTCCACACTAATTCATATTTTATTCCTCCATCCTGTGGACCCTGAGATGGTAATGTCCATTCCACCTGTAAATTAAGATGGGGCTTAGATGTCACAGGGCTGATGGATGCAAATCTCCTCCTTGCAGTTGTAGGGACTCTCAGATCCCTGGTGCGGTGACTGACTACCTTCACCTCCCTGTTACCTGACCTGGGTAAGTCCAACGAATTGGAGAGTAGGTGTTGCAATTCTGCTGAGGCTGAGGGCCTAGCTTGCATAACTGCACTGCCAACCACATGTTCTGTAAAAGTGACTGAAGAGGTATGTGTAGAAAGGACACATCTGAGTCCAACACCTTCACACTCATGAGCACAAAATCCAAAGTAGGCCCCACTGACAAGTCACTGATGTCCAGAGCCATGTGCCATGACCATAGAATGTGTGTGTCTCCATAGTCCTCAGGAGTACCAGTACCTGGGGTTGTATCTACTTTGGCTGTCTCTGGGATCCTGCTGAGGCGTGCATAAGCATAACCCCTCTGATGACCTCCTGACTCATTTTGAATTCTCTTAGCCATATAAACTCATTTGTCTTTACCATTTCCTCCTTTTATTCAAGGTCTTTTTCTTTTTTTTTTTAAGGAAAAATATTAAGTTTAATGGTATATGATTAAATTTCAAACTCTTGGACCCTTGGGAAAAAATTCCAAGCAGCTTTGCCACAGACCAATTTGGTATTCTCCACCATTGTTTTATTATTGGAGAAGTCGGGAGCTTACAAAACAATCATGCATAATGTACAGAATTCCCATACATCACCCCTCCACCAAAACCTCATATTCTTGTGTAATATTTGTTACAGATTATGAAAGAACATGTTTTTTCCATATGCCCCCTATTAATAATAATGTGTATTAGTACCACACATTTGTTATAGTTCATGAGAGAACACTCTCATATTTGTATTGTTAATCACCATCCATTTTCCACCACGTGGTTCACTGTGTTATACAGAGATGCCTTGTACATCTTATCCAAGATATGTACTCAGTGACTCTCATTTTCATTACAGAGTTCTGCAGTCATTGCCCCAGGAAATCTTTGAACATTTCCTTTAGTCCAAAAGGAAAAAAAATCATAACCCGTACTGTTGATTCTTAGCATTGATATAGTATCTTTGTTGACATTATTGCAAGAGTATTACAATATAGCTGTTAACTATAGTCCATAGATTATATTAATTGTATTTTCCCATGAATCACTATATTCTTACCACCTTGTAATAGTGATGTACATTTGTTCTAGTTCATAGAACATTCTTGTATTTGTTCTGTTAGCAACAATCCTCATCCACCTCTGGGCTCACAGTATTATTCAGTCCCTTTATTACTTTCTACCTTTCTTTCAATTGACATTTACATCCCTAGACTAACCCTTTCATCCACAATCCCATTTATAAAAAAACAGCTCGGTTATACTCACTATAATGTTTTACCATCAACCCTATCCATTTCTACACATTCACAAGCTAATTGAAAAGTCTCTATATATTAAGCCTTAGTACCCCTCTCAGTCCTCATCCTTACTCTGTTGCCACCTTGTCCCTTCTGCTCCACCTTTCCTTTTTCTGCTCTTACCAAAACTAGTGTCTCTGTTCCCAACCTAACTGCAATTGGAGGCTCCAAATTCAGCAAATTTCATTTCCCAAAGGAGATTTGGCTTCAGACAAGTTTATATAATAAGCTAGTGAAACACTCATTGAAAATATGCATTGCCAAATTTCAGAAATTTCAATGGTCTGTTTCAGACCATTCCTATAGCTTTACTTATTGCTTATCTATTTTCCTATTTGCCTACATTGAGAACTTGAGGATGTTCTGCTGAGTCCCCCCCCCCCCTTTTTTTTTTTGTAAATCCTCCCAGGACCCACTGGATGGAATGGGGGAGAGTATGGGCCATGATGTGGACTATTGACCATGAGGTGCAGAGATTCCCAGAGATGTACTTACCAAATGCAATGGATGTGTCATGATGATGGGAGTGAATGTTGCTGGGGGGGGGGAGTGGTGGGGTTGAATGGGACCTCATATTTTTTTTTAATATAATATTTTTACAAAATCAATAAAAAAAAAAAACAAGGTCTTTTTCTAGTTGCATCACCAGCTGATGATGGTAGTAATCCCTCCATGCCAGGGAGGCTCATTGCTGGGAGTCATGTCACAAGCTGGAGATAAGGTGATGCATTTACACACTGAGTTTGCCTTAGAGAGTGGCCATACTTGAGCAACATGGAGGCCCTCAGGAGGTAACTCTTAGGCACCCTGCAACTCTAGGCCTATTTGAAACTTCAGGCATACAGGTTTATAAGCATAGTTATCAATACCAAGGGCTCATCATTTGACCATCATTCTTCACTGGTCTTTTCCCTTGCACTGGGGGGATCTTTGCTGTTCCATTGGGCAATGTGACAGAGCTCTCCTGGCTAGAAACTCAGCACTCCTCAGTTGTTGTTTGTAACTCTACCTACTATGAAAATACCCAACAAATAACCGGACACTATTATATACCCTATATATATGCCCTGGAGAACTCCCTCCCAACTATGAGTCTCCCATCAATAACACCCCACACCAGTGTTCCTCCCCTGTCATAGTTGAATTCCCCTGTGATCCAAAACTTCTTCAAAAATGAGCAGATGAACATGGAAGATTGTTGTGTGTGTTGTTGAATCTATAATGTAGAGAAAACTCTTAAAAAATATAATAAGGAAGGGTTACTTGTTTAAGATGCTTAATGGGCATCTGGCACAGGGGCAAGCTCCTAGGGAGTGTGTGAGTGCTCATATTTTCATAGTGTGTTATATAATTGAGTGGGGACCCATACAGTGAGTGGGAAGTTGTACACCTATCCTGAGAAGATATGATGTTCTAAAACAGATGGAAGATTGTGTCTCAAGAGCATTGGTAGCTCCCCATGGATATGGACAGTCTACTCTGTCAAGCCCTCAGCATTTTTGCAATTATTTATGAATCTGGTCTTCATGCAGTGAAGCTTGGTTGTCACTGTGGGCCCCAAGGGGAGGGAGAGAGATGAATAGAATAGATGGAAGTGGGGGTACTTGAGGGGTAATGGAAGTATTCTACAAGAACATGCAATGATGAATATGGGACCTGTTAAATTTCACCAAAATTTTATAAAAGTGTATCATCTAAAATGTAAACCATGAGGTAAACCATAGTGAAACTAAAAGTTTGGAAAAGTGTACTGTCTAAAATATAAACCATAATGTAAACCTAAATGGGACCATTGTTGGTAGCTATGTTTCAATTTCTGTACATCAGCTATAGCAAATATAACATGAACATGTAAAAGGATTATTGCTGGGGAAGAGAGTAAAGGGTTTGATGTTGGATATATGGGAGTCCTTGATATTGTATACGTGACTTGACAGTGACCTAAAAACTTTCAAAGACAAAATTAAAAAAGTGATGTAGACACTGAGGAAGGAATGAAAGAGATTGTCTTGCCACTGTACGTACAGGGCAACACCTATTACAGTGATGAAAGGCAAGCATCAAAAACAAAGTTTTATGCTACTTTTCATTTTTAATACCCAATTTATTTTTTACTTTATCTTAGTTTTTCTAAATTAGTATGTATTCTATTTCTAATCTTTAAACGTATCATTATTTCATTTTCCTACTAATTGAATTTGGTAATATATTAAGCTTCATTTTTTAGCACATTCTTAGACAGAGAACTCACTATTTCCCTGGCAACCAATTCCACCTTTGTTCTACAAACAATGGAATGATTTCCCTTAACTTCATGTTATGTAGTAATACAAGATTTACTGCTGTTTCACATATCAATTTTCAGTATCTAACGATAAGGATTAAGAGTATTTGCACCTCTCTCTACTCTAAGCTCCAAATTTCATCAGCTGTTCCTGCTCTGAAATAATTTCATGTCCTTTGCTACTCCAGAAGTTTTCTTCCTGATAAATTCTAGTTTATCAATGCCCTGAGCGGTTCCCTTAACTAAACATAGTATTCCAGGTATAGTCTAAGTAGTGTAAAGTAGAACAGACCTATCAGTTCCCTTCTTCTGAAACCTTTCCTTTTATTACAGATTGCCTTTGCACAATGGAAGTCAAGACATGCCATTCTGCTTTCTCATATTATGTTTATTTTTAATACAAATCCTAGAGCTTTTTCTCTATGGTTCCCAGGTAATTTATGCTTCATATCTCATACTCAGGTGGCCAATTGTGTATGTGTATTATAGGTATACACATACATATATATGTGAATAATGATTATCTGTGGTTGGGTGCAGGTTATGGGACTTTTCATTCTTTTTAAACCTTTCCACATCTATTTTCTAAATTATATAAGGAAAACATGCATATTGCTTACAATAATAAGAAATAATGAAAGTTATTAAAAAGCAAACAGATATAGTCTTTTTTTTTTTTGGTAACTGAACTCAAACTCAAGATTGCCCTAATGGCTCCTCCAGATCTTATAATATACTTTGCTGCATAAAGGAAGTGAGCTAGTCATCAGAATACCTGAAAAGTGGACAAAAGATTTTCGTCTCTTTCAGGAGGATGACAGAAAGTTAGTTTATTATGAAGCGAGCATGGTATAGTGGTTAAGAGTTTGTGTTCTTGACCCCAGCTTCCTGTCCCTGCAAGTTAGTAGCTGTGTGGTCCATAACATGTTATTTAACCATTTCGTGACTGCATTTTCTCTATGTTCAGAAATGAATTTCTAGAGAACATCCCATTAGTTAGGCCAGTGATTTATTAAGGGAGGGAGGAAAGATAAATGGGAGAAAATAACAGATCATGGATCCAAGGTAGAGAGAAAGAGGTTGAGAAGTGATGAAGATGACTAATTTATAAACTATAATTTCCCATTATAGATTTTAAATGTCCAAGATTTTCTTGTGGGGCCATTGTGGCAGGGGTAAAATGACAAGAGCATGGTACAGAGGACAGAAATAGGCACAAGACCATCACCAAGAAAGGAACCTGGACAGCAAGAGAGAGCAGAAACATCCATGCTTGCTTTTTAAACCATTTATTATTGCACCCCTTTGCTAATAGCTTGGGAGGAGTCTCAGTTGTTTGCTGTTTTGATTGATTATCCCACCCATCAATCCACCAGGAAGACCCAATGATAAAGACTTTGGGGAATATCAGAGGCTTCTCCAGTCTTCTGGAGCAAATCTCACTCCAATGTCAGAATCTTTTGAGGGTCTACCAGCAGCCATCTTAGAGTTATTGATGTCCACATGGATTTCTTACCAGGTTCCCGATCTATCTATTGATTTCCTATCTGACATGCTTCATTTCCCTCTCAGATAGTTTACACCTTTATCCTTGAAGGGTCCTGAAAGAAAATGGTCTTTCTTCTGTAGCCAATTACTGCTGGTTAAAGGCAGGAGGCCCTCCTTGTGAAGGTGTAAATCCCTCTTGTTCTTGGTGGAGGATGGATCTGGTATCCTGGATAAAGATGGATGAAATCCCCATATGGTTAACAAAATGCTGGTTCTGGGAGAAAGAAACTTGATTAGAATTTTGTGGATGTATGGTCCCACTAAGAGGATACTGTGCCACAAAATTTGAAAAGGCTAGGTGCCAATAAAGGCTGCATCTTCCCAAAGTTGGTGGGAAACAGTATTCTTCCTTGAGTTATTTTATGCTGTTGGTTAACTCTAGTGAGAGCCTGCAATAGGCAAGGGGCTAGGTATAAATTACCAATCCCAGTTCCTATGGTACAGGAGAGGAACAAAAAGAGGCATTGCCCTTTTATTTAAGCTACAGGAGATGAAAAAAGATAAGACTTTTTAAAGGGGTGTCTGATTTGTTCTCCCCCTAGCAATATGCATTTGGGCTAAAGTTAGAGGGAACAGCTGACTTTGACACAGACACTACTTAGCTTTTTCTCTTGAAGAGGGATTTCAGGCCATCCAATGACTGGCCCTCATACATCTCATCAGATGCTTCTGGTGAACTGGCACATCCTTGGGGAGCTGGCTTCACTCAGGATAAGTGCAATAAGCTTGAAATTCCTTTACCTTTAGCAATTGAGAAAACGATCAGAACTACAAAGTAAAGTTCCTCCATCCTGTTTCTAATTGAGAGTGAGATTTGTTTACTTGGCACATTTTGATCAGAACCTGGTTTCCAGGTCCTGGGTGAGGAAAGGTTGCCCATGAGCCATCTCAAAGAGGCTAAGTTGTAGTGGGTCCAAATGGTGTGGGGTGAAGATGGAGAGGTCACCCCCAATTTAATTTGGTGGCTTTTTAATTCAATAAGCTGTTGTCCCATGGCTCATAATCAAGGTGGCCATTCTTTTATCTTACAGGAATGTTTATTAGCTATTTAGAAAATGAAGTTCACCAGGACTTTTAACATGTTCAATATTTCTCTATGTATGGTCTAGAATAGGAAAGATATCACCATAATCATCAGGCATATATCTAGGGTAGGAAATATAGGTACAGCCCTTAATACTAATTAATATACTATTCAATTCATAGTGTTTCTCTTTGAGCTGCAATTACTAGATTTAGGCTTCAGGTTTGCAATACCATACATGTTATCTCCCCATGGGAGAAGGCCATAATGCCAGTTGTGTTTAAGTTCTACTCACACTACTCTGATATTCATTGCTCCACTTGGTATGTCCTTCACACAGTCAGCAAGCTCCAGAAACACTGAGTCTAGAGAGAAGTTAAGAAGGCAGGCTCCAGTATTTCACTGGCCTGGTGCATAACACCATTAGGCACTATGAAAACAGTGCCAGTCTGGAGGTGATATCTATTATACTTTGGCTATATTGAGCCATCATTGACTGCTACAAGAGTTTGAAATTGCAATGTAGTCTCTGCTGACTTCAGGAGCACAATCAGAGATGTCCAAGATACATTTATTATTTTAGGGATAAGTGACCAACCTAGACAATAACTCAAATGGAGAGGTAACTTGCAGTGTATTGAAGGCTTTGTTTGAATACACAGGAGAGTTTCACAATGGTGAAGTCTCTTGATTTTATACACCTTTTAACCACTCACATTGCAGTGTGTAACATATCAAATGAGCTCAACTTTTTAGTACTTTGCTTCTTACTTCTACACATTTACCATGAAGACATTAATTAACAGGTATTTTACTTTAGCAGTACAGGAAAAAAATACCTTTTCCGTTTTTAAAATGAAAACTGAAGATTCCCAATAGAATCTAGGTTATCTTTTGTTATCACCACTTAAATATGCAGGTTGAGGTGTCTTTTGACAGGTTTCCTTGTTAAGAAAATACTTTTTCTGCCATTAGTATCAATTTAGGTTCCTAATTAATAATGGCTTCCTGGAATTAGCCATTTAAATGCTTCAGTTTAGAAGATGTTTTTAAAACTCTTTATAATTTACCACAACTATATAGACTGGTTAATTTAAATTAGATTGCAATTAGCAACCAATGAAATTTATTTTATCCATTTAAAAGGAAGATCTACATTTCTTTAACTTAGTTTCATTAGATATGAGACTAAATTTCATCAGCTTAAGGAGCCAACAAATCTACAAACATGGTATTTTATAAACCCAAGGAGATAACAACCAAGCTAAACAAAATTGAAAATGTTATAGGCTATGCAAAGAATGCTCTTTTTCATACTTTTTCAGGAAGGTAAAACTTCTTTAATAAAATTATAAACTGAATAATCTTACCAGCACACTGACTGCTAGGTTCTGGAAAACTTTTTTAGTTTTAAAGGTCTTTCCACAACTTTCAAGGACTTTTTCTTGTTGATATTTGGTAATAGGATTATCAACCACCCTTCTTTTAAGACTTTTAAAAGGTTTAAATTGAGGAATGACAGGACAAACTATGATTTTTAATTCCCCATATTAGAAGATAGTTTCAATCTGTCATATCTTGTCTTTCCCCCACAGCTCTTGCAATGAGAAGGCATTGGGAATATAGCAGATTAAACAGCTTATGAAAAACTTATTCCTTTTCTATTTCTATATTTTGAATTATATATTCCCTGTCAATCCTGCTCAGCCTAATTTGGGCTCCAGGAATACTTATTCACATGTATAACTGCATATTTGATTTTGAATTTGAATACAACTCACTTAAGAATTTTCACTTATTAATTTGGTATTATCATCCTGGTGTATGAAGACATATTGAAAAAATAGGCAGACTGAATAGAGTTTTGCATAGAACTCAATGTTATAATTCTCATTTTTTACAAAATAAGGTTAAAAGTAAGATAACATTTAAAAGATTTATATGAAGATTCCTTTGAGTTACTCTAATTTGCACTGTGATGATGCAGTTTTGCACAAGAATTTTATTCCTTAATTATTAGTTAATGGCACAAATGTCCCCAATGTTTTAATACAATTTTCCTTTGCTCCAGAACTTTATTTCCCACTTTCTTTAGCAGACTTTGGTTGAGCAAGACTAATTCTATGTTTACTCACTGGGTACTTTTGAAAACTCAGGGAAAATGCTGCTTTTAGAAACTACTGACTGTCAAGGCAGGAGGCCTCCTTCACTTCCCAGGTCTCAGATATAACAGGACCCTGGTGGCTACTGGACTGGAAGAGTGGATGTTCAACCCTGAGGGTCAAGAGTTACACCAGGGATCAATTTAACCTACATTTGGAGCCATGAGATAAAGCAGGTTCACTAATACCAGTAGGAGAGGAGAGAGGGATTTCTCAAACTTGCTTTCCCCTGAGCCATGGAGGCGGAAGCTGTTATTAAATAAACATAAGCAAAAGCATGGAGTGAAGCTAGGCTTGAAATGACCATGAACAAAGGAAAGTTCAGTTTAAGATTTGCACTTACAATAGTAGGTTTAGGTTAAATCTACCCACTTATAATTTCAGTTATTATCTTTATGCTGTTTTATAATATGAAGGCATCTATAAATGATCTTCAATCTTAGTTACAGTTTCTAGTAAGCTTTTTTCCCTTTTTTATTTTCTTTTTTTAAAAGACACATAGATCACACAAAAAAGTAAGTTTTTACTTTAAGGCAAATTGAGTGCCTTTATTAACTAAGCAACAAGAATTTTATTATCAACAACTTTGCTAGTTTCTCTGCTTTTCTAGCAGTTGAATGAATTCCATTTGTGATTTAGATATTAAATCCACTCACAAGACAGTATTGACAGTTAAAGTCTCATTTTAGGTTACCTTTCACCATTAACAAATTTATAACAGGTGAACACAAAATATGATTCTCTAGTCACAAGCAGACTAACAAAATTAAATGCAGATTTCAAAGTTGAACACAAAGTTAAGCACAGATTAAAGCTGAAGAGCAAATTTTTACCCTTAGGGTTTCTAGGAATGCTTTGCTCTTGTATGATGGCAGATGAGGCTTCTCATTTTCCAGGAGAGGTTTAGTAACCAGTTTGGATCTTGATGTCTATTCACACCTATTAAAGGCAAAAACAAGTTTAAACTAATGGAAGTTTGAGGTGTATTTCCTCATTTCTTTAAGGAGACATGACATGAGGTTTCTAACCCTCACATCTTTCTGACGTCCTCTTTTACAGTGGTTTAACTGGAATTCAAGGTCCAATACAGAGGCTTATCTCAGCAATAATGTGGTCATGTGGACCAGTAGAGGAGTTTACTAGTGGGCTAGAGACCATGCCCATTATTCTAGGAAGAATGAAGAACTTTTTAGTCGACTGACCTGGCATCACAGAGTCCAAGTCTGAATAAAGCATTCGCCACTCCAAATAATTTGGAGCTGTTGTTTTGGTCTCAGTGTCCTGATAACTTAATTCAGAGCTCTGATGACATGCATCCATGTGGCAAATCCAGATCTTGGCAAATGTCTGAAATCCCAAATTTCAGACCAAACTTACCAAGTTGAATTGGTGGGAGACATTGAGAGCAATTGCCCAAAGCAAAGTGAAGCAGGATAGTAAGATAGGGAATCAATAGATGGATCTGGAACATGGCAGAGAGTCCACATGGACATCAGTGACTCCCAAGATAGATGGTGGAAGACACAGCACACAAAAGATCCTGCCATCCAGAACAAAGAATTCTTCTGGAAACCAGAACAAGCCCAATATATTCCCCAAGGACTTTAACAATGGGCCCCTATGTGAAATTGATGTGTGGGGTAATCAATCAAAACAGCAAACAGCTGTAACCCTTCCCCTGCCATTAGCAAAGGAGTGGAATAATTAATAGCTTAAATGTCAGGCACAGGCCTGAGCACATGCACATGCTCCACTCTCTTGCCTCTGGTCTTGTTCCTATCCTCTGTGTGCTCCTTTCACCATTTTTCCTCTGTCATATGACCACACAATTAAAATCTGGGCATTTAAAACCTATAATGGGGAATTGTAGTCTGTAAGTAACGCCTCTTTATCCATTTCACCCCCTTCCTCTCTACCTGGGATCCCTGCTCTGTTATTTTCTCCCATTTCTCTTCCCTCCCTATCTGAATAAATTGCTGGCCTAACTCACCCAGCATGCTCTTGAAATTCATTTCTGCAGTATTGCAAGAACCTAGATAAAATCTGGTAACATATTTGGTAAGCCACTCCAGGAGTTTGTTGGTGAGTGAAACCATCACCTGCAGCTTGTTTAATGCAATTCTTTGGTTCTCCATTTTTAATGATTTCACCTATGAACCCCCAAAGGGTGTAATCCTAGGAGGGAAGGGGCTGGGGCTTAGGAATTGTCTGCATCTGTGCCATGCACACAGGCTTATGAAATCTGCCAAGATGGCTGGGTCATAAGGCAGTGGCTTAAATCATGGCCCTGCCAAGACAGAGTCTCCCCAGCAGAGCACTGGGCTCTGCAAATCTTTTTCAAGCCATTTTTGCAGCAGGAGTCTTTGTCCTTGGGTCTGCCTGCAATCGCCTTCTCCTGCCATCTCCCCTGGGGGTGCATGGCAATGGGGGAGAGCAAAGGGCTTTCCCATCCCAGTGGGTCCATGCCTTGGCAAGCAGCATTCCTATCTGACCACAACCAGCTAGCCGGGTGAATGAAGTAGGAAGGCAATGAGCAGAGACAAAATGGATGCCATGGGAGTTCCCTTCCCCAGGGATGTCACAGACCAGGATACCCTTGCTTAATTGACCTTTACCCATGTTTTACTTTTCTACTTCTTGTTACTGATTTCTCTTTGGAGGTTTGTGTTAGAATGCTTTGGAATGTTATAACACTGAAACTGGGATAATGTCTTTGTCTAGCAAAGAAACTATTCCATCAGGGCCCCAATGCCTGTTTGCTAGGACAATTAACCTCTAATCACTTAATGGCCTTTTGATGGCTGTTTTAACTGGAAAACTATCAGACAGTAAAGTCATAAAAATAGGCCTGAATCGGAGACTTCTGGAAGGATAGGAGGAAGAAGCACTATTCAGTTTGGCAGCTTCAGGTTGAAATCTATTCGGCCTATCTCCCAATTACAGAACTTCCCTGGGAATGCTTGGTGGCAGGGTCTCTGATTCATAGAGTGGGAGGAACCAGAGAAGTAACTCTGAATGTCTCCTAAGACTATTGAAGGCTTGGGAACTTCAATTCAGAGTATAGTCAGTCTTGGACGCTGGAATGTAGGGGTGCCAAGAACCAGAGCAGGAGACTGAATAGCCCCCACTCCTTGGTTCCATCCATTCAGAGAGCAGCCAAATATCCCCTGAGACATAGGTCTAAGGTGCTTTGATTTAGGGCCACTGTACAGTCTCTCCAACCAATTTGACTTGGGTACAATTATCTGATACCCAAATACAGATATCCCCAAGAATGAGGTCACCAATAAGGATACTTTTGGGCTAGTTAAGTTCTGAAAATTGAAATTCTCAGGATGCTGAGGCAGGGCTTCAGCTCCAGATTATGTGGAGCAATTAATGGTTTTAGTCAGACTAGGACTCTGGGATGTCAGAACAGTCAAATAAAAGGTGCTTCTTCATTCTTCCTAGAATAATGGGTTCAGCCTCTAGCATGCCAGCAAACTCCCCATAGCAGTCTCTTAGGAATCAGGAAATTCTGCCTACTTCTGGTCTACATTGCCACAGTATAGCTGTAAGCAACCTCTGTATAGGACCCTGAATTCCAGTTAAACCAGTGTAAGTAAAGAAAACAGATAGATCAGAGTCCCAGAAATGTCATATTGTGACTCCTTAAAGAAATGAGGAAATAAACCTCAAACATCTCAGTTTAAACTCAGTTGCACCTATAAAGGGTGTAAATCATGATCAAGATTAAAAAAAAAAACCTCATGTGCCATCAATTAAAGTCAAAGAGTTCCTAGAAATGCTAAATGTATAAAATTTTCTCTTTTGTTTTAATCTGCACTTAACTTTGTGCTCAGTTTTAAAATCTGTATTTTTAACTTTGTCAATTGGCTTGTGTCTAGGAAATTAGATTTGTGGTTCACCTGTTACAAATTGGATAATGGGGAAAGGTAACCTGAAAATGAGTCTTTAAAGGTCAATAATGCCTTTCTAGTGGATTTAATTTATAAATCACAAGTGGAATTTATTTAATTGCTAGAAAAGCAGAAAAACTTCACAAAGTTGTTACTAATAAAATTCTTGTGGCTTCGTTAATAAAGGTACCCAATTAACCTTAATGTAAAAACTTACTAGAAACTGTAACTTGGAGTTAAGATTATTTATGGATGCTTTTATATTATAAAACAGCAGAAGGAAAATAACTGATATTATGTTTGTGTGGATTTAGCCTAAACCTGTTATTGTAAGTGTAAATTCTAAACTGAAATTACCTATGTTTATAGTTGTTTCAAGCCTAGCCTCACCCCTTGCCTTTGCTTATGTTTATTTCATAACAGCTTCTGCCCATATAACTCAAGGGAAAGCAAACTAGAAAAATCCCTGTGTCATTTCCTACTTGTATTAGTAACCCTGCTTTGTCTCATAGCTCCAAATATGGACTAAATTTCTGCCAGGTGGAATTCTTGACCATTGGGCTTGAACATCCATTCTTCCAGTACAACAGCCAGTGGAGTCCTGTTATCTCTGTGGACTGGGAAGTGAAGTAGGCCTTCTGCTTTGACTGTCAGGGTTCCTAAAAGTGGCAATTCATGAGGGAAACCAGCTTCCATGAGGCTTTGTTAGCCTCAGTGAATGTACATATAATTAGTCTTGCTCATCCAAGGTTTGCTAAAGTCAAAGTAATACATAATGTTCTGAAGCAAAGGAAAATTGTATTAAAGCACTGGGGATATTTTAGTTATAAGCTATTAATTAAGGGACAAAATTCTTGTGCACAACTGCATGGTCATAGTGCAAATTAGAGAAAAAAACCTTCTGGGAGATCTTTCAAATGTTGCTTTACAATTGTACTTGTTTTGTAATAGAATGAAAGTTTTAAGTAACTAGTTATGTTTCTGCATCAAACTAATCATGTCTGTCTAATTGCTCAATGGATACCTTCACACATCAGGATGATAATGTCAAATTAACATATAATTCTTAAAACAGCTCTAATAAATTGTTGAAAATTAAATATGCAGTTATATATATGATAAATATTCCTAGAGCCCAAATTAGGCTAAAAAAGACCAAAAAAAGTCATATAGAAATCTAAATATAGCAACCATTGAGAAAGGGGAAAAGAGTTCCCTAAGCTCTTTAACCTACCCAGTCCCCAGGGCCTTCTCTTTGCAAGAACTCTGAGGGAGGGGCTAGGTATAACAGATTAAAACTACTTTAAGCAGAAGGAATTAAAAATCAGTTTGTCCTTGTAAATTCATGATTATTGAAATTAAGCTAAAAAGAAAATGTAGATTTGCCCTCTTTTAAATGGGTAAGGTAAATTTCATTGGTTGCTAACTGTAATTTAATAAACTTATCTTAAGGTAAAGTAACCAATCTATGTGGTTCTGGTTAATTATAAAGAGTTTTGAAAAGCATCTTTAAACTGAAGCACTTAAATAACTAGTTGTAAGAGGCCATTGTTAACTAGAAACCGAAATGGTTAATGGAAAAAAGTAACTTTTCTGGAAGTAAAACCTGTCTGGAAGTCACCTGAACGCATATTCAAGTAGAGGTAATGAAAAGTTACCTTTATTCCTTTGGGAATCTTCAGTTTTCATTTTAAAAATTGGAAAAATAGTTTTTCCTCTACTGCTAAAGTAAAATACTTGCTAATACCTTCATGGTAAAAGTATAGAAGTAAAAAGCAAAGTACTAAAAACTTAAGTTCATTTAATATGCTACACATTACACTGGAAGTATTTAAAAGGTGTATCAAGATTAAGAGTTGGACTTCAGCATTGCCAAACACTTGTACATTCAAACCAGGCCTTGAATACACTGCTGGTTGCCTCTCCATATGAGTTATTGGCTAGGATGGTCACTGAACCCTAAAACAATAAAGTTATCTATTATATCTCTGGTTGTGCTCCTGAAGTCAATGGAGACTATGTTGCAGTTTCAAACTCTTACAGCAGTCAATGATGGCTCGATATAGCCAAATATACAATGGATATATCCTCCAGACTGGCACAGTTTCATAGAGTCAAACGGAGCTATGCATCAGGCCAGTGGAATACTGGAACCTACCTTCCCAGTTTCTCTCTAATGTCAAAAGTGCTGCAGTTTGTTCACTGTGTGAGAAACATACCAAGTGGAGCAATGATCACCAGAATACTGTGAGTAGAAATTAAATACAATTGGCACGATGGCCTGCTCCCATGGAGAGATAACATGCATGGCATTGCAAACATGAAACTTGAATCTGTTAATTGCAGCTCAAAGAGAAACTTAGGCATTAAGTAGTACATTAATTAGTATTAAGTACTGTGCCTATACCCTCTTCTAGATTTATGTCTGATGATTATGGCGGCATTTCTATTAGATCATATGCAGAGTGACATTAAACATTTTAAAAGTTCTGGTAAACTTCATTTTCTGAGTAGTTAATAAATATCTATAAGATAAAGAAATGGCCACCTTGCCTGATGCAGTGAGGGCAACAGCCATTTAATTGAAAAAGTCACCAAACTAACTTGGGGGCAACATCTCACAGTCTTCACTCCACACCAGGTGAAGGCTGTTCTTGAGGCCAGGAGCCATGAGTAGCTTATAAGTAGACAGTTAGTTAATACCAAGCTCAATTACTGCAAACTCCCAAGGTGCAAATAAGGATGTGTCAGACTCCAAACCCAGCCACCCTACTACCAGTAGGGGGCCCAAAGGATGATCCTGAGGAACCCCTTCTCCACTCCTGCCTTGAGACTCTTAACCAAAACTATTTGAGCAGGCTAGATTTAAAATATGAGCCTCTTGTGAACCCAGACATTGAATGGCTCACAGATGTTAGCAATTTTATTTAAAAATGAATTAAAAGGGCAGACTATATAGTGGTTTCTCAATTTGAAACCAAAGAGGCCAAATCTCTTCTCTCTGGAACTTCAGCCCAGAAGGCAGGACAGATTGCTCTTAACCCAAAGTTTAAAGCTAGCAGGTGTGAAGTAGGCTAATATTTACACTGTCTCTAAATAGACTTTCCTTGTCCTTCACACTCACTCTTCTGTATAACAAATGAGGCTTGCTTACTAACAGTAGATCACCATTAAAAACAGGCAAGAAATCCTAGATTTACTGGAAGTGTACTGTTACCTCAAGTAATAACAGTTATACATTGTCCAGAGCATCAGACAAACACTGCTATAGTAAAAAGAAATGCTGAAGCTGATGCAGTTGCTAAAGCAGCATCGCCAACCCAAGTTTCCTTCCTACCCCTTATTCCAGCACCTGTACCAGTACTTGAAGTTGACAGAATACCCAGGATGAACTGACCAGGGCAGCTAACCTGGGATTCATTCTCAAAACTGATGGGTGCCTTGTTAAGGATACTCAAGTCTACCTGCCAGGAGCAGTGCAGTGGAAAGTCTTTCATGGACATCACCAAGCCAATTATCTGGGGAAGTATACCTTAACCAGCTTAGCCAAATGCGTTTTCAAAAGAAAAAGCCTGGTGAAAACAGTCAAAGAAATTACTAGAAGTTGATCAATTAAAGCCAAAATGTTTGAATCTCTGGACTGACAATATGATCGCCAGGCCCTGTTCTTCAACAGACTTCAGCTCCTACACTCTGATTTATTGGACTTACCCCACTCAGCTAACATGGAGTTGAAGAATGTCAACCAACACACCATGGAGCCTAGAGTGCCTACAACTGAAAGCAGTATCCATATGGAATTTAAACCCCTCTTGACATATATGTGGAATGGACACAACCAAGCCAAGGTCCACAGGAAAGAGGAATACAGTGTGGATTAGAGTAGACTTAATGATATCCTATTCATGAACTATTGTGGTTAATAATCGAGAAAATGTGGCATTGGTGTGGAAAAAGTGGCCATGGTGGCTGCCGAGTGCAGGGAATTGGAGGAACAGATGAGATGTGGAGGCATTTTCTGGACTTGGAGTTGTCCTGGTTGGTGCTCCAGGGACAATTGCCATGCATTGTATGTCTTCCCATGGCTCACTGGATGTAATGTGGGAGAGTGTGGGCTATGGTGAGGACCACAGGGCATGGGGTGCAGCGATTCCCAAAGATGTACTCACCAGATGCAATGGATGTGTCAAGATGATGGGGGAGAGTGTTACTGTGTTACTGTGGGGGGAGTGGTGGGGTAGGGGCGGTGGGGGTGAATGGGGACCTCATATTTTTTTAATGTAATATTTTTTAAAAAATGAATAAATTGAGTAGAATTTGGGGGAAAAAAAAAGCCAAAATGTAAGGAACTTTACTCTGTCGTTCTGATCTCTTCCACAGCTATTAAATTTAAATGAAAGTCTGTCTTGGTACACTAATCCTGAAGGAAGCCAGCTGCCCAAGAAAGTGCCTGTTCACCAGAAACACCTGGAAGGATGTATGAATGCCAGTCATTGGATGGCCTGAAATACCTTTTCAATAAATATAGCTAAGTAGTGTCTATATCAAAGTCAACTGTTCCTTCTAACTCTAGCCCAAATGGCTAATGCTAGGGGGACAAAAAACAGACTTCCCTTTAACAAACCTTGTCTGTTTTCATCTCCTTTAACTTAACTAAAAATGGCAATGCTTTTTCCCATCAACTTGAGGAAAATTCAGGCTTTGCAGGCACCAGAAGAACTTTTCTACTTCTGTAGTCCAGTATCCTCTTAGTAGGACCATATATTCTCAAAGTTCTAAGTAAGTTTATTTCTTCCAGAATCAACATCTTTTTAGTCATGTGGGAACTTCATCCAGCTTTGCCCAGGATGCCAGATCCATCTTTGTCCAACTGAGATAAAATAGCAGAGGGTTTTACACCTAGTCATGTAGGGCCTACAGGCCTAACCAGCAGTAAGTAGCTACAGAAGGAAGATCATCTCCCTTCAGCACCACTTTAAGATTAAAGGTGTAAACTCTCTGAGGTGGGAATGAAATGGGCTAGTAAGATAGGGAATCAATAGGTGTATCTGGATCCTGGCAGATAGTCCACGGGGACATCAGTAACCCCCAAGATGGCTGCCAGAACACCCCCAACCCCAAGATTCTGCCATGCAGAACAAAGACTTCTACTAGAAACCAGGAAAGCTCCAGATATTCCCCATGGACTTCACCATTGGACCTTCATTAGGAATTGACGGGTGGGGTAATCAACCAAAACAGCAAATAGCTGGAACCCCACCCTTGCCATTAGCAAAGGTGTGGGATAATTAACAGTTTAAAAGTCAGGCACAGGCCTGAGCATGCAGACATGCTCCACTCTCTTGCCTCTGGACCCATTCCTGCCCTCTGTGCACTGCTCTTACCATTTTTCCTCTGCCTTGTGGCCATGCAAGTAAAGCTTGGTCATTTGTAACAATAATGAAGAATTGCAATCTGTAAACCAGCCCTCTTTATACTTTTCACCCCCTTCCTCTCTACCTGGGACCCCTGCTCTGTTGTTTTCTCCCATTTCTCTTCCCTCCCTATCTGAAAAAGTTTCTGGCCTAACTCACCCAGTGTGCTCTTGAAATTCATTTCTGCAGCATAGCCAAGAACCAAGATAAAATCCAGCAAAAAAAGCACCTGATCTGAGTTTCAGGGGACATTTGACTGAATGGAAGGTCCCAAGGAATTTCTTGGGGGTCTTTCAGAGTTCACTGCTCTAGTTCCCAGAACCCATGATAGTCCAGGGTTAAAACAAGAAAGAGCTCTGTTACCCAAACAGAAGCACCTGAATTCAATCCCAGGGGAAATTTGGCTGCTGTTTCCTGCCACCCCAAGAATCACTGGGTGTTTCCAGGGCCATTCTGGACTTGGGAGAGAGACCAAATAGATTTTGGGGTTGAATAGATTTGAGAATGAAGCTGCAAAGCTGAATATTGATACTTCTTGGAGAAGGGACAAAAAGCTTCTTATTCCTATTCTTAGAGAGGTCTTAAAAGCAGTCCTAGTTTTATGACTTTATTGTCTAGGAGTTTCCCAGTTATATCAGCCATCAAAAGACCATTAAGTCATTAGAGAGCAATTTCTAACTAACAGGCCTTGGGGCTCTGAGGCCATAGTTTCCTCAAGGTAAATGCATTTTCAGTTTTACAAATTTTAAGACATTCCAAAGCATTTCAACACAAATCTGTAATGAGAAATTGAGTAGTGGAAGTAGGCAAGTAATACATGGGTAAAGATTAATTATGCAAGGGTGCATTGGCCTGTGACCACCCCCCACCCGGGAGAGGGAAATTCCAGGGCATCAATCTTTGGCCCTGACCACTGTGGCCTTCCCACTGTGTCCCAGACCAGGCAGTCAGGTATGGTCAACAGGAAGGTGGGCTTCCAAAGGCATGGAAACATGGGGAGGCACAAGCCCCCAACTCTTTGCCACTGCCATGCTGTTACTGAGGGCAGAGTGTGGGAGAAGGCAATAGCTGGCCCCAAAGGCAAAGTCAGTAGCTGCTAAAAGAGGTTTAAAAATTGGCTTTGCAGTGCCTGGTGCTTGATTGGGAAATCTCTATCTTGGCAGGACCCTGCATGATCTCCTGCACTGCACCCCATCCCTCCCAGCTGTGGTCAGATGTCACAAGCCTGGGCAACCAGTATGGATACAGAGAGTTCCCACACTCTAACCACTTCCCTTCTGGGATTACATCCTATGGGGACTCATAGACAAACTTATTTAAAATGGTTAAGCAAAAGAGGGCATTAAACAGGCTGTGGGCCATAGTTTCACTCACCAATAACCTCCTGGTGTGCTTCGCCAAATATATAACTAGATTTTGTCTAAGTTCTTGACACTGCTGCAGAAATGATTTTCAAGAGCACATCAGGTTAGTTAGGCCAGTAATTGATTAAGGTTGGGAGAGAAGAGAAATGTGAGAAAATGACAGATCGTGGGCCCCAGGTGGAGAGGAAGGAGCTGAAAAGTCATAAAAAGGGTTGATTTATAGACTACTATTTCACATTATAGAGTATAAATGACCAGGTTTTACTTGCATGGCCATCATGGCAGGGGAATAGTGGCAGGAGCAGGGTGCAGAGGGCAGGAACAGACAGAAGGACTGGCACCAAGACAGGCACCAGGACAAGATGAAGGCAAGAAAGACCAAAAATATTTATGCTTGCTTTTTAAACCATTAATTATTCTACCTCTTGGCTAATGGCATGGGAGAAGTCTCAACTGTTTCCTGTTTTAATTGATTACCCCACCCATCAGTCCTCCAGGAGGGCCCAATGATAAAAATCCTTAGGGTATACCTGGTGTTTCTCCTGGCTTTTGGAGGAAATCTCATTCCAAAGACAGAATCTTGTGAGGGTCTACCAGCAGGCATCCTGGGGTAATTGATGTCCATGTAGACTTCTGGCCAGGTTCCAGATCGATCTCTTGATTTTCTGTCTATCCTGCTTCAATTTTATGTGTCTAAGTTTCTCATTAATTAGAGATGTTTATATATCCTGCCTCATAATGATATAATTAATACATGCAAAGTGCTTAGAATAGTGCCTAGTATATAGTAAAGCTCAAGAAATACTTATCATTATTATACCTTGAAAATATGGACTGATTATAGTGCAGGAGTCAATATTTGAATTTGCTACTATATGGAATATTTTATATGTATTGTAAGAATATAGACCCTGGACATGGAGAAGGACTTCATATTATAATTGATTTATTTTTCTTTTTTCCTTCCTTCCTCAAATTCTTTTTCAATTTCTTTATCAAATTCCATTTTTCTTTCTAGTTGATTTTGTTTAAAACACACATAAATTAATTTTTCTGATCGAACTGTATCCAGCAGTTTTGGTAATTCTTCTTTCTCACTGTGTGCATAACAGTCATGAATATAATAGCCTCATGAAAATTGTATATTTATCCTGTGATGCTTTTTCTTTTCCATGTATGCTTGTCAAGCTATCAATAAAAGAACTAATTATATTTATTCCTTTGCAGATTCTAATCATGAGTAGAAGCAGCTGTTCAAAGAATGTTTTTGAGTTTAAGGAAAAAAAACTACCAAAAATTCTAATTTCCCCTAATGATGATTAATGCTAAGTTCATTTAAAGACTGTCTAGCATTTCTCTGTGTATAATCTCCTCCTAAGAACAAAGCAAGGGCAGAACAAGATGGTGGCTGAGTGAGCAAATCTGATAATCTCTCCTGCAAAGAAGCAGCTGGGCAGCGTTGGAAATTCTTCGGGACCAGGCTGTTTTGGGATTTTGCAGGGCAGGAGGTGTCTGGACATCGATCTGGTGAGAAGGTAACAGAGAAAATTCGTGTATAAGATAAAATTGAGGCTCTATTAGAAGGAGGTGGGGGCTGCCCACAGAAAGCTCCCTCCTGAAGTGGGCGAAGCCACGGCACTGGCACTGTGGCAGCGATTCCTGGAGGCTCTGCAGTACTGGGGAATTCATAAGCCCTGAGCAAGCTATTGGGAGGATTACAGGGCAGGAGGCCTTCATAGACCAATTTGGGGAGACAAATGGGAGTTTTATTGCGAGGCGGGGAAATTTTGATTGCGGACACAAATAATAGCACTTACGACTAGAGCCCCGCCCCCAAGGCTGGCTGCCAATCTGCAGTGGCCTTAAATTGCTCAGAATAAAGAGACATCACCAGGAGGCTGTTTCAGGGACTGGCAGGGTGGGAAACGTCTGGAAGCCGATTAGGGGAAGATTTTGCGAAGCGTGGGAATTTCAATTTCGGACTCTGATATTGGCGTTTCCGGCTGGAGCCCCACCCCCTGGGCCTGACTACTGATCTGCAGCATCATTAAATTGGCTGCAGTGTAGAGGTGCCCAAGGTAGCCATTTAGGGGGCATATAGGGTGGGAGTCCTGAAGTCGAATTGGTGATACAGCCACAGAAGATACCCAAGTGAGAGGGTGAATTACAGGGTTCTGAGACATAGGTCAGAGTTTGCAGATGTGATTTCTCCCATAGGGCTAGCACCCAGCTGCAGGGATCCCTGAAGGCTGTGCTGCACTGCAGTGCTCCCAGGCTTCCTGTTAACCAGATTTGAGGTCTGAGTCCCCTAAACCATGGTGGTCCTCACGCCAGAGACTCACACATCTTGAGTCTTCAATATCTCAGACATTCCATCCCTGAATCCATCACGCCCTGAGGTCCATCTGAGGTCCTTGAAAGCCCTAGCCCTCAATGTTTGCATTTTTTCTTTTTTGTTTTATTTTGTTTTGTTTTATTTTTATTTTAATTTTTATTGTCCTGATTGCTAACATTGTATTATCTCCTACTCCTTTTCCCCATCGTATCCCCCAAAGTCTTTTTTTTTCTATCTCTGGTCCCTCATTTTCTTCTTATTTTATTTTATCTTAATTATACAATAGGTGCTGCAGGGAACACCTCACATTTGCTGGATTTCCTCATCCTCCATTGCCTCATTTCTGTGTGAATTGATTTTGGCTACCTATACTTTCCTCTTTCCCATACATCTTGATATCCTCCATCATCTACTGTCTCTCCTATATCTCACCTCCCTTTCTTTGATCCCCAAAGTGTCTAACTCTTAATTTCTAATACCTTTGTTTCATTTTTTGTCTTTTATCCACACTTGAAACTATTGCCTTTCTTTTCTCTTTCCGTCTCTCATGAAAACACTCTTTTTAATTCATATCTTATTCCTCCCATATTCAGTTGACTACCTAATTATAGGTACTCTATCTACTGCTATAACTCTACAAAACTTACATGAATCTAATATCCATCCTCTCAAATCTTATACTGTTGCTTTGTTAACATTTATTACCAATAATACTTTACACATTTCCTGGCTTAAACAATTGCCTTTCCCTGGCCCTAATACTTTCCTTCAAAGTGAACTCAGCCAGCAATAAGAAATTAGAATAAGAAGAACAAAGTGACAAAGAGAAGATATATCACTTAGGCAAAAAAAGCAGCTAATTAATCCCCAAGACTAGACAAAGAAGCTAAGGATCTGATTAAACCTGTCAATATGAAATGATGACCAGACAGCAACAAAAATCTACAAACCAAACCAGCAATTAGGAAAACATGGCTGAATCCAATCAACAAACTAAAAATCAGGAAGGGGAGCAGAATTTCGCACAAGTAATTAAAGATCTCAGAACATATATCACAGACAAATTTAATGAAGTAAGGAAGAGGTAAACAATATGAAGACAACACTTAAAGGGGAAATTGCAGACATATGCAAAAAGATACCAGATATGATGGGAATGAAGACCACAGTTCAAGAAATCAAAAATACACTGGCAGCAAATAACAGCAGATTAGAAGAGGCAGAGAAGAGAATTAGTAATGTGGAAGACAGTACATCGGAAATCAAACAGATAGTAGAATTGATCAATAAAAAGATAGAAAAAATCCAGCTAGGACATAGGGACCTGAATGACAATGCAAAACGCACAAACATATGTATTATAGGCATCCCAGAAGGAGAAGAGAAGGGAAAGGGGTAAGAAGGAGTGTTGCAGGAAATAATGGCTGAAAAATTCCCAAATCTACTGAAAGAGACAGATGTACATATCCAAGAAGCACAGCACACCCCAATCATCATAAACCCCAACAGGGCCACCCCAAGACATATAATTGTCTAATTATCCAATGCTCAAGACAAAGAGAAAATTCTAAAAGCAGCAAGAGAAAAGAAAACCATCACATACAAGGGAAGCTCCATAAGTTTAAGTGCTGATTTCTCCTCTGAAACCATGAAGGCAAGAAGGCAGTGGTAAGATATAGTCAAGGTACTAAAAGAAAAAAATTTCCAACCAAGAATACTCTATCCAGCTAAACTAGCATTCAGAAATGATGGAGAGTTCAAAATATTCACAGATAAACAGAAATTGAAAGAGTATGCCAACAAGTACCCTCCCCTTCAAGAAATTCTAAAGGGGGTTCAGCAGGAAGAAAGGAAAAAACAGGACAGGCAGAGTTGGAGGAGAGTGTAAGAGCAACAAAAAAGACAAAGAGAGAAGAAAAAAAACAAACAAAATATGACAAATACAAGTCCAATCAAAATATGGCTAACATAAATAATTCCTTGAAAGTAATAACACTGAATGTCAACAGATTAAACTCACCTATCAAAAGATTCAGACTGGGACATTGGATAAGGAAATATGACCCCTCTATATGCTGTCTACAAGAGACACATCTTAGACCCAGAGACAAATGAAGGCTGAAAGTGAATGGTTGGAAAAGAATCTTACAAGCAAACAATAACCAAAAAAAGGCAGGTGTAGTTATATTAATATGAGACAAAATAGACTTTAAATGCAAAACAATTGTGAGAGACAAAGAAGGATACTACATATTAGTGAAAGGGACAATGTGTCAAGAAGAACAGACAATCATAAATATTTATACTACTAACAGGGGCGCCTCTAAATACGTGAGGCAAATGCTGGAAAAACTAAGTGAAACAATAGATGCATCTACAATTATAGTAGGGGATTTTAATACACCACTATCCACTCTGGACAGAACATCTCAGAAGAGAATCACTAAAGAAATGAAATATTTGAAGAGTATATTAGAGGAGCTGGATCTAATACACCTATACAGATCATTACACCCAAACACAGCAGGATACACATTTTTCTCAAGTACACATGGATCATTCTCCAAGATAGACCATATGCTAGGCCACAAAGAAAGGCTTAATGAATTCAGAAACATCGAAATCATACAAAATAATATCTCTGACCACAGTGGAGTGAAGCTGGAAATTTGCAACGGCCAAAGGCCCAGATTTCACACCAAGATATGGAAATTAAACAGCACACTCTTAGAAAAACAGTGGGTCAAAGAGGAAATCTTGAAAGAAATCAATGACTACCTTGAAACAAATGATAATGATAACACAACATAACAAAATTTATGGGATGCAGCAAAAGAAGTACTGAGAGGGAAATTTATAGCCATAAATTCACATATCAAAAAAGAAGAAAGAGCAAAAATTGATGAATTAACTGCACATATGGAGGAATTAGTAAAAAAAAAAACAACAAAATAATCCCACAGGAAGAAGAAAGAAAGAACTAACAAAGATAAGAGCTGAACTAAATGAAATAGAAAATAAGAAAGCACTTGAAAAGATAATCAAGACCAAGAGCTGGTTTTTTGAGAAGATCAATAAAATTGACAAACCTTTAGTGAGACTAACAAAGAAAAAAAGGGAGAAGATGCAAATACACAAAATAAGAAATGAGAAAGGAGATATCACCCCTGATCCCACAGAAATAAAGACTATCATAAGAGGATACTTTGAAAAACTATATTCCAAAAAAAAAATTACAATTCAGAGGAAATGGACAAATTCCTAGAAGCACAGAAGCAGCCTATACTGACGAAAGAAGAAATTGATGATCTTAACAAACCAATCACAAGTAATGAGATAGAATCAGTCATTAAAAACCTCCCAACTAAGAAGAGCCCAGGGCCAGACGGCTTCACAGGTGAATTCTACAAAACATTCCGGAAAGAACTAACACCAATCCTGCTGAAAATCTTCCAAAAAATCAAAACAGAAGGAACATGGCCGAACTCCTTCTATGATGCCAACATTACCCTAGTACCAAAGCCAAACAAAGACACCACAAGAAAGGAAAATTACAGACCCATTTCTCTAATGAATCTAGACACAAAAATACTTAACAAAATACTTGCTAATTGCATTCACCAACACATTAAATGAATTATACACAAAAACCAAGTGCAAGGATGGTTCAACATAAGAAAAACAATCAATGTAATACACCATATAAACAGATTGAAGGAAAAAAATCACATGATTATATCTATAGATGCAGTAAAAGCATTTGACAAAATACAGCACCCTTTCTTGATAAAAACACATGAAAAGATAGGAATATAAGGAAATTTTTTGAGCATGATAAAGAGTATCTATGAAAAACCTACAGCAAACTTCATTTAAAATGTAGAAATCCTAAAATCCTTCCCTCTAAAGTCAGGAACAAAATAAGGATGACCACTCTCTCCCTTTCTATTTAACATTGTCTTAGAAGTACTTGCTCCAGCACTGAGGCAAGAAACAGATATAAAAGGCATTTAAATAGGAAAGGAAGAAGTCAAAATTTCATTATTTGCAGATGACATGATCCTATACATAGAAAACAATGAGAGGTCTGAAACGAAGCTTCTAGAACTCATAAATGAGTTTAGTGAAGTCACAGGCTATAAGATCAGTGCACAAAAATCAGTAGCATTTCTGTACATCAATAATGAGCAAGATCAGGAGGAAATCAAGACACAAATGCCATTTACAATAGCAAATAAAAAAATCAAATATTTAGGAATAAATTTAACTAAAGTGTAAAAAACTTATACACCGAGAACTATATAAGACTGTTAAAGGAAATCAGAGAAGACCTAAATAAATGGAAGAATATTCCCTGTTCATGGAGAGGAAGACTAAATATTATTAAGATGTCTATCGTACCAAAACTGGTCTACACATTCAATGAAATCCCAATAAAAACCAACACAGCCTTCTTCAAGAAATTAGAAAAACTATGAAATTTATTTTGAAAGGAAAGAGGCCCTGAATAACCAAAGACATATTGAAAAAGAAAAGCAAAATTGGAGGAATCACACTACCTGACTTCAAAACATACTAAAAATCAACAGTAGTGAAAACAGCATGGTATTGACATAAGGAGAGACACACAGACCAATGGAATTGAATTGAAAGTTCTAATATAGAACCTCATATATATAGCCATATAATATTCGATAAAGCCACCAAACCCTCTCAACTGGGAGAGAATGGCCTATTCAAAAAATGGTGCCTAGAGAACTGGATATCCACATGCAGAGGAATGAAAGAGGATTACCAACTCACACCTTATACAAAGATCAATTCAAGATGGATCAAAGACCTAAATATAAGAGCCAAGACCATAAAGACATTGGAAAGCACTGTAGGGAAACATCTACAAGACCTTGTAATAGGAAATGGCTTCATGAACATCACACCAAAAGCACAAGCAGCAAAACAACAAATAGATAAATGGGACTTCCTCAAAACTAAAGACTTCTGCACTTCAAAGGAGTTTGTCAAGAAAGTAAAAAGGGAACCTACACAATGAGAGAAAATATTTGGCAACCATATATCCGATAAGAGACTTATAACATGCAAAAAAGAACTCCTATATCTTGAAAATGAAAAGATAAACAACCCATTTAAAAAATGGGAAAAAGATTTAAACAGACACTTCTCCAAAGAAGAAATATATATGGCTAAAAAGCACATGAAAAAATGCTCCAGATCTTTAGCTATCAGGGAAATGCAAATCAAAACCACAATGAGATACCATCTTACTCCCATAATATTGGCAGCTATGAAGCAAACAGAAGAATACAAATGCTGGAGAGGTTGTGAAGTAATGGGAACCCTCATCCACTGCTGATGGGAATGCAGAAGGATACAACCATTCTGGAGGACAGTTTGGTGGTTTCTCAAAAAACTAACCACAGATTTGCCATATGACCCAGAAATGTCACTGCAGGATATATACCCAGCAGAACTGAAAACAAGGACACAAACTGATATATGCACACCGATGTTCATAGCAGCATTGTTCACTATCGCCAAAAACTGGAATTAAACCAAATGCCCATCAACAGATGAGTGGATCAATAAAATGTGGTATATCCATACAATGCAATACTACTGGGATTTAAGAACAAATACACTACAAACTCTACAGCCTAAAATATGGACCACATAGTAAGCACAAATGTCACCTTGTTTGAAAACTATAGTGTTGGAATCTGTACATCAGTCTCAGGAAATATTATATGAATAAGTTAAAAGATTATTGCTGTGCAAGGGAAAAG
Organism: Dasypus novemcinctus; assembly: GCF_030445035.2. NCBI lineage: Eukaryota > Metazoa > Chordata > Mammalia > Cingulata > Dasypodidae > Dasypus > Dasypus novemcinctus. The sequence goes on along the minus strand of NC_080704.1, from coordinate 92,036,121 downwards.
GTTTTATGGTGGATCTGGGGAAATACTCTATATTGTATATATGAATTTCGGTGATCTAAGACTCTTCTGAAGCTGACATTATGTTGGGATTCACTTTACGGGAAGTTTTGGATCACAGAGTGGTTCAACAATGGCAGAGGAGGAATACTGATATGGGATGTTATTGACAGGATATATATGGTTGACAGGGAGTTATACAGGGCATATGCCCAGGGTATATGGTAATGTCTATATATACTCATAGTGGAAACAAAAACAACAGCTGGGGGGGTACTGGGCTCCTGGCCGGGGGGACACTGTTGTGGGCCCTGGGAGAGCAGCAGCAATCCTCCAGGTGCAACGGCAAGAACCAGGAAGGAAGGAGGGCCCAACAGTGGGCTCATGATACTAATGGTTACACTTTTGAGCCTATACACCTGCAATAAGAACAAGGCCTAGAGTAGCATTGTGCCTGGGGGTTTCCTCCTGACAGCCTGCATGTTACTCAAATGTGGCCACTCTCACAGCCAAACTCAGCGTGTAGATGCGATGCATTCCCCCCAGCATGGGACATGACACCCGGGGATGAGCCTCCCTGGCACCGAGGGATCACTACCACATACCAGCTGAAGAAGCAACTAGAAAATGACCTTGAATTAAAGATTCAATGTGGAACAGCAGAATATACCTGTCTACATATAATGACATGACTTCAGGAAGCTGTTTGACCTAATGTAAGGGGGAAATGGAAAGGAGAAATGAGATTATAAGGCTGTGAGTCTCTAAAAAAGAGTCTGGAGGCTGTCAGAAGGAATACCCCTATGTACAACTGAACAGAGTCTAAGAGACAGATAAGGTAGATACAACCCCAGGTATTGGTTCTTTTGAGGGATAAAGAGACCCACGGGTTCTATGGTCATGGCAGAAGGGGTTCACTGCCATGACAGATAGCCCTTCTTTGGAGCTGGTGTTTCTGCGTGATGGAATTGGACTCAGAGGGGATCTCTTTTCACAAGACTTGCATGCTACTTTATTGGAATTGTAGTCGGTGTTGGGTTTGAGATATATGTAGGGGATTTGAATCTCTGGACTGATAATATGACACCCAGGCCCAGAACCTCAACAGACTTCAGCTCCTACACTTTGATTTATTGGACTTACTCCACTCAGCTAACATGGAGTTGAAGAAGGTCAACCACCACAACATGGAGCCTAGAGTGTCTACAACTGGAAGTGGGAGGAGTGCATCCAGTACCCATATGGAATCTAAGCCCTCACTTGACATAGATGTGCAATGGACACAACCAATCCAATGTCCACAGAGAAAATGTGGAATGGGTGTGGGAATGGTAGCCATGGTGGCTGCTGGGTGTGGGGAACGGGAGGAAGAGATGAGATGTGGAGGCGTTTTCGGGACGTGGAGTTGTCCTGGATAGTGCTTCACGGACAATTATGGGACATTATAGATCCCCCCAGGGCCCACTGGATGGAACGTGAGAGAGTCTGGGCTATGATGTGGACCATTGACTATGGGGTGCAGTGATGCTCAGAGATGAACTTACCAGGTGCAATGGATGTGTCATGATGAATGGAGAGAGTGTTGCTGTGGGGGGAGTGGGGGGCGGGGGCGGTGGGGTTGAATGGGACCTCATATTTTTCATAATGTAATTTAAAAAAAACAAATAAATAATTAAAAAAAATAAAAATAAAGAGAAGACAAGCAGAAAAAAAAAAAGAACAAATACACTACAAACACACGTGATAACATGGATGAATCTTGAGAACCTTATGTTGAGTGAAGCAACCCAGGCATTGACGGACAAACACTACATCACCTCAATGATATGAAATAAGAAAGCTGCCTCAGAGAGGTAGAGACTGGAAGATAGGCTTACAGGAAATGGGGGATAGAGGAAGGATGTAAGCTGGCATCTACATGGGTGAAATCTATGATAAGCTGGCGGTAAGGATGTGCACAAGGAAGAGATAAAATGGGGGCATAGGGTTACCTTTTGGTGGGGCTTTGTGGGTTTGAGGGGGGCTAGGGATGGGCAGATGGGTAATATTGCCCAAGAAATTGGGGGGAGGGAGGGGCAACTTACGAACATAGGAGATTGTCAGGTGTTGGTTGAAAGTAAAATGCTGAGAAAACCGTATCAAAATATAATTAGGAAAGCTACCTGTTTAAGATACTCAATGGGGATAATTTCATGCAGGACAGACTCCTAGGGAATATCTGAATGCTCATTTTGCCAGAGTGGTTTATACCATTGGGTAGAGAGGCATATAATGAGAGTGAAGGTAGACCCACATCCTGGGGAGGACTAATGCCATCAAATAGAGGGAACTGTATCTCTCAAGAGAAAGGGTGGCTCCCAGGGCATTAGGGCAGTTGGGCAAGTCAAGCCCTCAACAAAGTTGCAAGTATCTCTGAACATGGCTCCTCAAGAAATTAAGATTGACTGTCACTGTGGGTGGCAAGGGGAGGGGGAAATAGATATTGAATAGATGGAACCAAAGTAAATGTGAGGGCAAAAGAAGTGTTTCACAAGAGTACACAAGGATGGATATAAAACATGTAATATTACACCAAAAACATATAAGGGACAGCAGACTAATAATGTAAACCATAATGTAAAACATAGGATAACTAAAAATTTTGGAAACTGTATAACCTAAAGTATAAACCACAATGTACACACAAATGTTACCTTGTTTGAAAGCTATTGTCTCAATATCTGTACATCAGTTTCTGTAAATATGATATGAATAAGTTAAAAGATTATCTCTGTGGAAGCAAAAAGGTTTTATAATGGATATGTGGGAGTAATGTATATTGTATAGATGAATTACTGTGATCTAAAGCTCTTGTGAAGAGAAGCTCAATAATTAGGAAAAAAGAAAAGAAAAAGATAGGATGTAAAATTTTTCCAAATCAATATGTATTCTACATCTAATCTTTAAACTCATCGCTACATTCCATTTTACTAGTAAGGGAACCTGACATTATAATGTGCTTCACTGTTTAGGAAGTTTTGGATCACAGAGTGGTTCAACAATGGCAGCAGAGGAATACTGGTATGGGATATTATTGACAGGCGATATATGATTGACAGGGAATTATACAGGGCATGTGTTCAGGGTGCATGGAAATGTTTGGATATACTCACAGTGGAAACAATTAAAAACAACAGCTGGGGGGGTACTGGGTTCCTGGCCTAGGGGGTCTCTGTCGTGGTCCCTAGGGGAGCAGCGGCAGTCCCCCAGGTGCAAAGGTAAGGACCAGGAAGGAATGAGGGTCCAACAGTGAGCCCCTGATACTAATGACTAGGCTTGTGAGCCTATACACCTGAAATAAGAACAAGGCCTAGAGCAGCACTGTGCCTAAGAGTTCCCTCCTGACAGCCTCCGTGTTACTCAAATTTGGCCAGTCTCGAAGCCAAACTCAGCATGTAAATGCAATGCCTTCCCCGCAGCATGGGACATGACACCCGGGGATGAGCCTCCCTGGCACCGAGGGATCACTACCAAGTACCAGCTGATGACGTAACTAGAAAATGATCTTGAATTAAAGGTTCAACGCAGACCAGCAGAATATCCTTGTCTACATATAATAACAGGAGTTAAAAATGCTGTTTTACCTAAATTAAGGGGGAAATGGAAAGGACAAATGAGTTCATATGGCTATGAGTCTCTAAAAAAGAGTCTGGACGTTGTTCAGAAGGATTGCCCTTATGCATACCTGAGCAGAGTCTCAGAGACAGATAAAGTAGATACAACCCCAGGTATTGGTCCTTCTGAGGGCTAAAGAGACCCACAGGTTCTATGGTCATGGCAGATGGGGTTCACTGCCATATCAGTTGGCCCTTCTTTGGGGCTGGTGTTTCTGCGAGATGGAGCTGGACTCAGATGGGATCTCTTTTCACAAGCCTTTCTTACTACTTTACTGGAATTGTAGTTGGTGCTGGGGTTTAAGATATATGTAGGGAATTTGAATCTCTGGACTGACAATATGATAGCCAGGCCCTGACCTCAACAGACTTCAGCTCCTACACTCTGATTTATTGGACTTACCCCACTCAGCTAACACGGAGTTAAAAATGTCAACCACCACACCATGGAACCCAGAGTGCCTACAACTGAAAGCAGGAGGACTGCATCCAGTATCCATGTGGAATTTAAACCCCCTCTTGACATAGATGTGAAATGGACACAACCAAGCCAAGGTCCACAGGAAAGAGGAATACAGTAAGGTTTAGAGTGGACTTAATGATATTCTATTCATGAACTATTGTTGTTTATAATCGAGAAAATGTGGCATTGGTGTGGAAAAAGTGGCCATGGTGGCTGCTGAGTGCAGGGAATTGGAGGAACAGATGAGATGTGGAGGCATTTTCTGGACTTGAAGTTGTCCTGGATGGTGCTCCAGGGACAATTGCCATGCATTGTATGTCCTCCCATGGCTCACTGGATGGAATGTGGGAGAGTGTGGGCTATGGTGTGGACCACAGGACATGGGGTGCAGCGATGCCCAGAGATGTTCTCGCCAGATGCAATGGATGTGTCATGATGATGGGGGAGAGTGTTACTGTGGGAGGAGTGGTGGGGTGAGGGCAGTGGGAGTGAATGGAGACCTCATAACTTTTGAATGTAATATTTTTTAAAAAATGAATAAATTGAGTAGAATTTGGAGGGGAAAAAAAAGAACAAATCATCCCATTTATGCTAAGCCAAGTAGAGCATTGGCCATCAGGATAATTTGGACTTCCTGCTCTTTTGAGGTGGTCTGGCCAGAAACGTAGTGATCTGAGGTAGCGCTACTCACATAGGTTACTGAATGAAACAGAAGAGTTGATTTTATTTTAACTCTGGTCCTTCCATCCCACTTTGCCAAAATATCAACAAGTCATTTATAAATACCAGCGTGGTATCTAATATTTAACCTATTTCAGTTGAATTTTCTGTGTGGTCTAAGAGAAGCAGTGTAAACTTGTTAAAGTTATTTAAAGGATGTTTAGAATGCAATATATTTGAAGGCTTAGTGTTTCTTTCCTGACTTTGCTATATAGCCTTGCACAGCTGGCTTCACACATTGACCTTCAATTTCCTCTAATACCCGCATGATTAAACAACTAGATGATAACTTTTAAGATAGAAGAACTCTATATTATGCTTGAATATATACTTACAGCATCTGGCGTAGCACTCAATACTCAGCTGGTCCTCAAAAATATTTCATACTTGAAATATGTTTCCTGTCTTCCTCACAAGATTGTTGTGAAGATTGAGATTCTAGATGTGAAAGTGCTTTGAATAGCAAGAATTATATAATCGATCTTTTGACCAACAATTAATAATAGGTATTAATTGGTTTCTCAAAACACTTTCCTTATCAGTTTTCTCCCTTAATCCTGACAATGGTTCTCTAATTCAGATAATGTGATTATTTCAGTTTATAGATAAGCAATTTGAGGCTCAGTGGAACACTTTAGGTAACCAGAAGTAGAGTAGAGATTCTACTGAATGTATTAGTCTCAAATTTTGCTTTTTGAGTGTAATTAGTTTGGTCAACCTTATACTAAAACAATCACAAGAAATGAGTAATATCTGACCCAAAAGGTAAAGTACTGTCTAGCTAGAAAGGGAAGATGCTGTTTCATTTTTTCCCCTCTGCTTTATCCATACTTGATTTGTGAAAGTCTTGGTTATGCAGCAGCATTACTAAAGATACAGCTTATCATTTCTCAGAGCCAGAATTGCAAGCTGCCAGTAGTCAGGGGGCATTCTCAAAAGTAAAGGCAAAAGAAGACACTTTCTGCTCTGATGTATAAACAACATAAGACATTCATTCTAAATTTCTCAAAATGTATAGGAAACTGATTTTAATATAGACTTCTCATCTTAAATATACCAGTACCTGTTGTCCAAGTTTAAAAAAAAGATACCAATTTCACATAAATCAAAGATTTTAAAAATGTTATTATTACTGTTACTATTATTACTATTTTTATTCCAGGGATGTTTTACTTAATGACATCTGAAGTAGTGTGTTTCAATTTCATAGTAAGTGCACTACCCTCCTCCATCTTGGGACAAGCAATTCAAAGTGGTATTTTTTCAAGTTAAAGACAAACACATATGCTTGATGTTAGTGGCTCTGAAAGAGTGTTGTTTGATACAATGCTGCTTCATTTCTCTTGAGACTAGTAGGTATTTCATGCTACTTGGAGGAAAAAAAGCATTCTTTCTCTCCAGCATGGTTGCTCTTTGTGATGAGCATTAAAAGATAGCTTTAAGCAATCTACTATTATGACCTTGACTAGGAAAATGTAAGTTAATAAGGCTTCAATGAATTATGGTTTTTTTGGTTGACTTTCTTAGTGAGCTGTTAATTGTAAAACTGAAATACATTATGTTCAGCTTTCTATATCACATCTTTTGTGTTTTAACAGTGGCACTTCATTGAGTGCAATTAACAAAGCCTAGGAGATTTATTAACACACTTTTTCATGCCCAAAGATCCATTCCATTTAAGACAGAACACTGTAAAATACACATTATCTCCGTTTGGCACTTACAATAATGCCTCATGAACTAGGAAGACATATGTTAAAGCAGATAAAATAGCATTATTAGCTGACAAATCTTACAATTTATAAGACAGTTAATTTATCAGCTTAAAAGACACTTAAAACAGCTGTGCATTTAATGTCTTTTTAATGTATCCAGTAAAACTTGCATAATTGCCTGTAGTACAATTTATTTTTAGCTATGTTGCAAAATGTCTGCATTTAGTGTTTACGTCTTCTTTAATTTTTCCTTCAAGGCTCATCACATCTCTGCCTGAGCCCTAATTGAGAGAGCCAACCAATAATCGGTCAAAAATCCTCCTTAAACAAATGGTTCCCCATGAATGAACTATTCAAAAGTGCATGTTGCTTGTAACCCAGGGACTGTTAGCACTTTATCTCCAGCCCAAGGGTAAAGGTGGAGCATCCAAATAAATAAATGAAATGCAGGAATAGAACTAGGGTGACTCAATCCAGTATATGTAGTCAGGGACTCATTCAAGCCTTCACATCCAAGCAGCCTTTCTAAGTATTTGAATTTGGAGATCATTCAGAACTACACATCTGGAGGGAATGTGAACTAACAAGGCTTTCATACTACATTACAAGGTTGTTTCACTTTATAATTAAGGTAACAGCTCCCTGGTGATCAATTGGTTTAAACTTAAGTACTGTGCTATAGCAGCAGTAGCAGGAAAAAAAAAGTGTGAGAAATGAGACACATTTTGTGACTCTCACATGTCAATTCATTCTGTTTGTTTATTACTCTCTGATTTAATGGAACCTTTGTTAAAGCTTTCTTTTTACTACAGAATCCTTCACAATAATGATATCTGGGGAAAATGAGACTGATATTATTAAAACAAAAATTCAAACAATACATGTTGCCCCTAATGAGACTACAAAATAAGAATTGATCTTTAGGAAGGTTTGCTATATCCTGCCAAGAGAAAACAGACTACTCATTCAAAGTTTTCCTCTGTCTCATATGAGTTTGCCCACAGCTGAAAGGCTGAGGCTATGGTATATAATTTTTAGATAATGAGTGGTGCTCAAATGCAACTTTTCCTTTCTATTGACTTAAACACTCCTTCTGGGTTTTGAACTCAATACAAATCTTTTAAGCTGCTTTCAGAACTTGAAATTACCAAAAAAATGAAAAATTGTGTGTGTCTGTGTGTGTGCAAACAAACACCTTTAAAACAACTGTCAGAATGATAGAATCTTTGCATGAAGAAAAATAAATCTCACATAGATTGGTCAGGATCTCAGGTAGTGGTGTTAGTGAAACTTGGGATTCCTATATAATGATTGCTGATTCAGTGCTGAGGCTAATAGAAATTAAGTTAAGCAGAGAGAAAAGAGAAATTTCATGCATTTTGCCTTTTACATTCTAATTTCTTTTCCATTGGTGTGTGCTTTTCCCTAGGAACTTGCAAGTGCCTGCATGCTGCAGAGGTATTTATATTCTCAAAGTATGGTGAAAGAGGAGGAAAGTAGTGCTGGGTAAAAAAATAAGTATTTACATTGGGATATAAAAATCAACATTGTGGGCAAAATAGATTTTCAGTAAACTTGCAAAATGTTGACAGCCTGCTATAAGTATGCATTATATTTTTCTGGTAAAATTTTTACCTAATTGAGAATATTTTTAGGTAAGACTCAAGATCTTTTTCATATATATTCTAACTTTAAAATTTAGTCAGACAAACAATTAAAATGTGTGTTTAAATTAATTTAGGCTTGCTGTCATTTTTATCAAGACACCAATTTTTATTACAAAAATTGAGGCTTCTCATGTCCAAACACTTAAGTCTTTACCTTTTGCTTCAAACCCTCAAAATAGCCACAATACCCCCCTTAATGGAGGATAAATAACATTATGTTCAATGTATAGATAAGTGTTTTGCCAAAGATTTCTTATCATGCAAAATTCAGAACTTGGGTGAATTTTTTCTTCTACATCACTGTTGCCTTATACTGGCATCATACAAAGAATACTGCCTAGACTGAAGTTCAGGCTAAAGGTTAAAAAAAATGTACAGGATTATTACTTCTATAAAATATCACTAGTGCAATTATTAGGAGAAATGGACATTATATATTCAGCTTATCTCTTCTAAAACACATACTTAGTTGGTCATTTGGTAAAAGAAAATAATCAATTATAATAATTCTGAAACTGTCCTTAAGAACATTTTGAAACATTTAACCAGGGTTCAGTCAAGAAGTTCAAATACATAAGCTCTAGTTAATTCTTTCTCAAGATAATAATAATTTGACAAACCTCATTGCTTCTAGGAAAACAAACTCTCCTTTGTAATATCTAACAGGAAATTTTACATATGTTTTATTTTTTCAAGTTTTCAAAAATTATAAACTACTGAGTACCAAGTAGTGTCACTCTGCCTCTTGTAATCTAATCATATGGATATACAAATTCTTTAATGAATTTATCATAATATCACCATAAACATATACATGTGTATATGTATGTGTGTGTGTAAGCATGCATTTGTGCATACTCATAATCAAGAAATAAAGAATAACACATTGAGGATAAAAACAATATTTATGCCACTTTCCCTATGCTTTAAAAAGAGACATTGTCTGTTTCATTTTTTATTTAATTGCCCTTTTCAAAAGATGCATAGATCACAAAAAATATTACATTACTAAATATAAGGGGTTCCTCTATACCCAAACCCCACCCCACCCCACTCCTTCAACATCAACAACCTCTTTCATCATTGTGGCACATTCATTGCATTTGGTGAATACATTGTGGAGCACTGCTGCACTACATGGATTATAGTTTACATTGCAGATTACACTCTCCCCCAGTGAATTCAACCGGTTATTGCAGGATATATAATGTCCTTGATCTGTCCCTGCAATATAATTTAGGACAACTCTAAGACCCAAAAGGCCACCACATCACATCTCTTCTTCCCTACTCCTACCCTCAGGTACTACCATGGCTACTTTGTCTAGATCAATGCTGTTTCCTCCATTGCTAGACACAATAGTTCTATAGAAGAATACCAGTAAATCCACTCCAATGCAAATCTTATTCCTCCATCCTGCCTGGGATGATGATGTCTACTCCACCTCTATATCAAGAGGGGACTTAGATCCCACATGGATGATGGATGTGATTCTCCTGCTTGCAGTTGTAGGCACTCTCAGTTCCCTGGTGTGGTGGTTGACCATCTTCACCACCCTGTTAACTGACTTTGGTAATTTCAATGAACGAGAGGGTAGGAGGTGCAACTCTGCTGAGAATCAGGGTCCAGCTGGCATGTAGCCACTCAAGACATTCAAGTCTCCTTAATATACAACTACTCCAGAGTCAGCCACAGGTTTAGTAAAAGTGAAAGAAGAGGCATGTGTAGAAAGCTCACATCTGAGTCCAGTTCCATCACACTCAGGAACAAAAATTACAAAGTGGGCCCATTGACAAGGTACTGAACTTCAGAGCCATCTGCCATGACTGTAAAACCTGTGTGTCTTCATAGCCCTCAGGAGAACCAATACCTGGGTTTGTATCTACTTTGGCTGTCTCTTGGATCCTGTTGAGGTGTGTGTAAGTGTGACACCTCTGATGACCTTCAAAATTTTGGGAAGACTCTTAAACATATAAACTCATTTGTCTTTACCATTACCCCTTTTATTCAAGGTCTTTTTCTAGTTGAATCACCAGCTAGTGATTGGTAGTAATCCCTCGGAGACAGGCAGGCTTATCCCTGGGAGTCATGTCCCATGGTAGCAGGAAGGTAATGCATTTACATGCTAAGTTTGGCTTAGAGAGTGGCCACATTTGAGCAACATGGAGGCTCTCAGGAACTTTCTGTTAGGCACACTGCAGCTCTAGGCGTAGTTGAAATTTCAGGCATACATGCTTATAAGCATAGTTATCAGTATCAAGGAACCATATTGAACCACCCTTCTTCACTGGCCTTTGCCCTTGCACTTGGGGATTGTTGCTATTCCATTGGGGAATGTGACAGAGCTCCCCTGGCTAAGAAATCAGCATTCCCTCAGTTGTCATTTGTAACTCTAACAACTATGAAAATACCCAATAAATAGCTGAACATTTTTATGTACCCTATATACATGCCTTGGAAAACTCCCTCCCAACCATGTGCCCACCATCAATAACAGCCCACACCAGTGTTCCTCCCCACCCCATAGTTGAGACCCTCTGTGGTCCAAAACATCTTAAAAAATGAAGCCTAATACATTGCCAAATTCAATTAATAGGAAAATGATGTAGTATTGATAGGTTTAAAGATGAGAAATAGAATACATATTAATTTAGAAAAACTAAAATAAAGTAGAAAAATAAAATGGGGCTATTAAAAAATGAAAAATATCTTAAAACTTTGTTTTTTATATTTTGCCTTTCATTACTCTAATAGGTGTTGCCTAGTGTACAGTGGCAAGGCAATTATTTCATTTCTTCCTCATTGCATATATTCCTTTTCTTAATTTTCAATTTTCTTTCAAAAAAGCTTTAGACCACAGTAAAGTAACCTATACAAGATAGGGGACTCCCACATATGCAACATCAAACCTTTCCCACCTTCCCCAGCAGTGAGTTTTACACATGTGGATGTTATATTTGCTTCAGCTGATGTACGCATATCAAAACATAGCTACTAAACATGGTTCCATTTTGGTTTACATTATGGTTTATATTTTAGACTGTACAATTTTCTAAATTTTTAGTTACATCATGGTTTCCATTATGGTTTCCATTTTAGTATATAGACTTATACATTATTGGTGTAATTTAACATCATTGCATGCTTTTGTGGAACACTTCCTTTGCCAGCCAGTTACCCTGCTTCGATCTATTCTGTTCCTCTCTCCCCCTCACCTTAGGGCCCTAAGTGACAAACAATCTTCACTGCTTGAAGGACCAGATTGACAGATACTGACAACAATGCTGAGGGCTTTATATATTGGACTGTCCTCTCCCATTGGAAGCCACCAATTCTTTCAAGAGAAACAATTCCCTCTATTTCAGAACATCAGGTCTCCCCAGGTTGTGGGTATACCTTCCCACTCATCATATGGGTCTCCTCCCAATGATGTAATAATTTAGGACAAGATGCAGCACTAGAAGCCTGCTGCAGTGCCATATGCCCCCCCCCCCCTTTAAGCACAATAAACAGGTAACATTTCCTCACAACCTTCCTCTCCCTCCCAAGTACCTGTAAACCTATCATCCAGTCTCTATCTCTCTGATATAGCTTGGTTTACTTATTTCATATTAGAGAGGTCATGTAGTATTTGTCCTTCAATGTCTGACTGGCTTCACTCAACATAAGGTACTCAATATTCATCCATGCTTTCCCATGTGCTTGTATTTTATTTCTTATAGCTGAGTAGAATTCCATTGTATGTATATGCCACATTTTGTTTATCCGTTCATCTGTTTATGGGTATTTGGGTTGATTCCAACCTTTGGCAATATTGAATAATCCCGCTAAGAACATTGGTGTGCATATAACTGTTTGTGTCTTATTTTCGTTTCTTCTGGGTATGCACCCAGTAGTGGGATTGGTGGGTCATATGGCAAATCTATAACTTGTTTTTTGAGAAACACCCTAAATGTCCTCCAGAATGGCTGGATCCTTCTGCATTCCCATGAGCAGTGGATGAGTTTTTCTATACCTCCATATTTTCTCCAAAAGTTGTAACCTAATCTTCTGGTTTTATTTAATAGCCACCAGTCAAATGGGAGTAAGATGGTATCTCAGTGTAGTTTTGATTTGTATTTCCCTAATAGCTAGTTATTTTGAGTATCTTTTCATATGCTTTTTAGCCATTTGTATTTATTCTTTGGATAAGCATCTGTTCAAATCTTTCCCCCTTTTTAAACTGGGTTGCTTATCATTTTATTTTCAAGATATAGGATTTCTTTATATTGCAGGGTATTAGTCTTCTGTCAGATATATGGTTACCAAATATTTTCTCCCATCGGTAGGCTGTCTTTTCACTTTCTTGACAAACTCCTTCGGGGTGCAAAAGGCTTTCATTTTGAGGAGTTCCCATTTATCTATTTGTTCTTTTGCTGCTCATGCTTTTTCTGTGAAGTTATTTCCTATTACAAGGTCCTGTAGATGCTTCCCTACATTGATCCCAAGGTCTTTATGGTGTTGGCTCTTATACTTAGGTCCTTGATTGATCTTTAGTTGATTTTTTTTTATAAGGTGTGAGATGGTGATCCTCTTTCATTCTTTCACATATAGATATCCCATTCTCCAAGCACTATTTTTTGAAGAGGTCATTCTCTCCCAGTTGAGTGGGCTTGATGGCCTTGTCAAATATCAGATGAATGTATATGTGTGGATCTATATCAGAACTCTCAATTCAGTTCCCTTGGTCAGTGTGTCTATCCTTGTGCCAATACCATGCTGTTTTCACAACAGTAACTTTGCATTATGTTAGAAGCCAGGGAGTGTGATTCCTCCAATTTCATTTTTCTTTTTCAATAAAAAAAAAAGAGGCTACTCAGGGCCTCTTTCCTTTCGAAATAAATTTCATCGTTAATTTTTCTAGTTCATTAAAAAATACTGTGTTGATTTTTTGGGGGATTGCATTGAATCTGTAGAGCAGTTGTGTAGGAAAGATATCTTAGTGATATTTAGTCTTCCTATCCATGAACAAGGAAAATTCTTCCATTTGTTTAAGTCATCTTTCATTGCCTTGAACAGTGTTGCGTAGTTTTCTGTGTAAAAGTCTTTCACATCTTTAGTTAAGTTTATTCCTAGATATTAGAATTTTTATTTACCATTGTAAATGATATTTGTTTCTTGAATTCCTCCTCAAATTGTTCATTATTTGTGTACAGAAGTGCTACTGATTTTCCTGCATTGATCTTATAACCTGTGACTTTACTGAACTCATTTATATGTTCTAGAAGATGTGTTGTCAATTTCTCAGGCCTTTCAATATATAGGATCATGTCATCTGCAAATAGTGAAATTTTTAATTCTTCCTTTGCAATGTGGATGCCTTTTATACCCAATTCTTTCCTCAGTGCTCAAGCAAGTACTTCTAAGGCAATGTTCAATAGGAGGGATGACAGTAAGTATCCTTGTCATGTTCTTGATTTTAGAGGGAAAGATCTTAGGATTTCACCATTGTAAATGATGTTAGCTGTGGGTTTTTAATATATAAGCTTTATCATGTTCAGAAAGTTTCCTTCTGTTCTTACCTTTGCATTGCTTTTATCAGGAAAGGATGTTGAATTTTGTTAAATGCTCTTTCTGCATCTATAGATATGATCATGTGATTTTTTTCCTTGGGTCTGTTTATGTGGTGTATTACACTGAACTATTTTATTATGTTGAACTCTCCTTGCATACTAGGGATGAAACCCACTTTGTCATGTTGTATACTTTTTTGATGTGTTGTTAAATATTATTAACAAGTATTTTGTTGAGTATTTTGCATCTAGGTTCTTTAGAGAAATTGGTCTGTAATTTTCCTTTCTTGTGGTGTTTTGACTTTTGTATTAGGGTAATGTGTTTCATTTTTAATTATAAACATTTAATTGCATTTTTAATTATAAACATTTAATAGCACATTCTTCACACAGGCAACAGTTAACTAATGATAATTGTTTTCTCATCTTATTACAGAAGCATTGTGGGCATTTTTATTACTATAATGAATGTGGTAGGACCATCATCCTTCTTCCCATTGGGGTCTAATTCCAATTCACTTTAATTTTTTGGGGGGGAATCAATCTGCCAATTACTGACTATAATAGAGTTATTTTAATGAAATGCCTGAAGTTCTAAAGAGAGGCATCAGCCCACATAATATTGGTACTACCAACATCTCATTTACTTCTCTTAAAAACTGGTACTTTTTACAATGCTTTGATTATACAACCTGAAGTTCTATGGTTACAAATGAAAATGTAGGAAAGCAATGGACTAACATTAAATGAAAGTAAGGTAATACTGCTTTCTTTGTATTGCAAGTAAAATATTTCAGTTTTCCTCCAAAATAAAGCCAAGGTCCAGGAATATATCTGCATGCCCTTATTTTCCATATGTCTATGGGAAAAATCACAATATCTCCACTCTCTATGTTGAATGAAAATATAAAGAGACCATTTGCTAAGACTTTTAGATATTGGAAATCAAGTTTTCTCATAATAGTGAAGTTATAGGTGAATATATAATTTTTCATATATGTCTTTTAGGTCTAGTCAGTTTATGGTATCATTCAAGTCTTGTATTTCCCTATTGATCTTCTGTGTAGATGACCTATCCATTATTGAAAATGGTGTAATGAAGTATCCTATTATTATTATAAAATTATCTCTTCTTCTCTTCAAATCCATCAAAATTTGCTTGAGATATTTGGGGATCTTCCATGAGGTACATAAATATTTATAATTATTATGTTCTTTTATTAAATTAACCCTTTTATCTACATAGTGAACATTTTTGTCTATTATAGCAGCTATTTACTTAAAGTTTATTTTCTCTGATATTAATATACCTACCCAGCTCTCTTTTGTTTACTATTGGGATCATATTTTCCAACCTTTTACTTTGAACATACTTGTGACTTTGAATTTAAAGTTAATCTCTTCTAAACAACACATTATTGGGCAATGCTTTTTTATATAGTCTGTCAATCTCTGCCTTTTTTTCTGGAGAGTTTAACCAATTTACCTTTAAAGTTATTACTGATAATGCATGACTTTTTCTGCCATTTTGCTATTGAGTATTTGTAAGTTTATAGCTTTTTCACCCCTCAATTCTTATTAATGCCTACTTTCATATGTATTTGTTTTTTTGGTATTGTTCCATACTGAGTTCTTTCTCATGCCTTTCAGTTGGTCAGAATGAGAGACACAAAAATAGATGTTAACCCAATCCAAAATAGGTGTTTGGGTCACCAGGAAAAGGAAGATTCACACAGGTTCTGATGAAGAGGACATTTTTTCTCCCATTGAGAAGGGACAGAGCCTGGTCATCTTCATTAGTGAGGATTGGATTCCAAAAGTCACCAAGTTTAAATCTTTGCCTGATACAGAGAAGGGTTCTACATGCAGCACCGCACTCTTGTATTTGTGTTCCATAGCGGAGGAACCCTGCTCCCTCCCTGCCAGAGACATTTATACTATTGAGTTGTAAGCAGGATGTCATATAATATGTCCACCAAAATTTCTCTAGGGAATAATTACATGTGCTTGGGAAAATCAGTGAATGAATGTACCAGAAGCCTCCTCATCTACTAGGGGATTGTGTTTTATGCTTCCAGGCCAACACACCTGGTTATGAGCATAGGATTTACCTATCTGTCCTAGGGAAAGTTTGCAGACTGGTTTAGAACTCCCCTACCATATTTTCTGTATATATTTTTCAAATTTTTTCTTTGTGGTTAACATGGAGCTTAAATTTGACATCCTAAATTTCTAACAATCATCTTTCATTTGACACCAATCTAACTTTAATAGCACACACACTGTTACTATTATCTTCTATCTTTCCACCTTTTTGTTGTACTTGTTAACAATTATATCTTTATACATTGTATGTCTATAGCATTTATCATTACTATTACTGGATTTGCACTATAGAACCTGTAAGAAGTAAAAAGTGGTGTTACTTACCAAAAATATAATACAATAGTGCTAGCATTTAAAATCACACATTTGATTACTTTTACTGGAGGCTGTTACTTCTATATGATGTTTTGGCATACTGTCTGCTATCCTTTACTTTCACTCTGAAAACTTCCTTTAGCATTGCTTACAAGGTAGGTATAGTGCTTAAGAACTCACTCGATTTTTGTTTATCTGGTAATGTCTTAACCATTTCCTCATTATTGAAGGAAAGTCTCAACAGAAATAAAATTCTTTGTTGACAATTATTTTCATTCAGAACATTAAATAGTTCATCCCATTACCTTCTTGCCTTCATAGTTCCTTATGATTAATTGGCCCTTAGTCTTATTGTGAATCCCTTGTTCATAACATGTTCTTTTCTCTTGTCACTTTTACAACTCCTTGCCCTTGGCATTTGAAAGTTTGATTAATTTATTTCAGCATGGTTCTCTTTGAGAACTCAAGTTTGGGGCCTATTGGAATACTTCAATTTTCATATTATTGTTTTTCATTACATTTGGGTACTTTTCTGCTATTATTTCTTTGAATAGTCCTTCTTTCCCTTTCTCTCTTTCTTCTCCTTCTGAGATTCCCATACTTCATATATGGAATGCTGATGGTGTCATTCAGGTGTCTAAGGCTCTGTTTGTCTTTTAAAATTCTTTATTCCTTCTGTTCCTCAACCTGAATCATTTTGATTATCTTGTATTTGAGATCACTGCTTCTTCTCCTAGTTCAAATTTGCTGTTGAAAACATCTAGGTGATTTTTCATTTTAGTTATTGTGGTCTTCACCTCCAGTAATTCTATTTGTTTCCATTTTAAAATTTCTACTTCTTTACTGAAATTCTCATATTGTTCATTCATTGTTTTTCTCATATCTGTTAGCTATTTTTCCATATGTTCCTTTATCTCCTTAAATGTAATGAGGGTCATTTTCTTTTTTGGTTCTTCACCCAGTATGTCCAAAGTTTCATCTTCTTCATTGATGGTTTCCAGATTTTTATGTCATTCCTTTGGATGAGCCATTAATTCTTATTTCTTTGCAGTTAGTCTTGTAATCTTTTGTTGCACACTGTACCTTTTAATATTTTAATAGTTAAAATATCAAGTGTTAACACTTAACTCTTGGATTTAGTTCTCAAGTCATCTGTTCTTTAATTAGTATATATCTAATGATATTACAGATATTTCCTTGACTGCCAGAAACTAACTACAATGCACAAACAAATGAAAAAGGTTTGTGCTCTCCTTCTGAGCTTCGCCCTCCAATCAAGAAGTTCAAGCAACAGTGAAGGCAAAGTGGAAAGACCTCTCTGTCTTATCTATGCTTAGTCAAGCTGGCTTCTTGTTCTTAGCTTGTGCTTGTCCTGACCTTAGGGATTCCTCCACTTGCAGGAATTTAAATTCCCTCTAAAATCCCCAGGAAACTGACTTTCACCCCTTCCTTGGTAGTTTTTTTGTATGACCTAATGCAGGCAATATTTTGTTCCAGGCCAAGTTGACACAGTAATTTTTTACACTGATTTAGCTATCTTCAAGTTGTTTCTTTAGACAGGACAAGAACTGGAAAGGTGATTTCAAGACAAGTTTCATGGTTCAGGCATTCTATCTCCCATCCATTAAATTGGCCCTGACATAGAGTCACTCCATTATGAACATAGGGTTTAGTCTGCTCTCTCTGGAATAGGGCCAGGGAGCCTGTGTTCTTATCCATCATGCTATACTACCATACATTTTTATTCCTGTGTTGGCCAGATTTAGCAAATAAAAATATAAAAGATCTTGCACTTTTCCAGGCAAACCTATATTTCTCATAATAAATTTAATGCTACTAAATAATGAAAATTAATGTCATAATAAATTTAATGTAGGACTAAAGGAAAAAATGATTTTTAAAAATCATGTAGAATTTTGGTTTGGGAATTGGGAATTAGCACATCCATAATCCCTGAAGGGCTGATGAATTACATGGAAGGTGTATTAGTCAAACAAAGGGGTGCTGGTGCAAAACACAAGAAATCTGCTGGGCTTTATAAAGGGTATATATTTGGGCTAGGAAGTTACAGTTACCAGGCAAAAAAGCATAAGTGACTTCCCTTATGAAAGTCTATTTCCATATGATGGAACAAGATGGCTCCTGATTTCTGTGACGGTTCAGTCTTTCTGGGTTCCTCTGGGCTAAGCTCCTCTCTTTCTTCCACAAGATCAGCTGTAGATTATGAGACTCTCATGGCTTTGCCTCTCTCCACAGGGTCAGATGTAGACTATCAGATGAATGGCTCTCTCTCTTTCCCTGGAGATTCAGCTTAAGACTTCAGCATCAAACTCCAACATCAAAACTACAACATCAGAAACCCACAACTTTGTCCTTTGCCATGACTTTTATCTGTGAATCCCCACCCACCAAGTGGTGGGGACACAATGCCCTAAAGATGTGGCCAAATTAAAGCCTTAATTATAACTCAATCAGGCCCAGGTAAAATCAGATTACAAACATAATCCAATACCTATTTTTGGAATTCATAACTATATCAAACTGCTACAGAATTTAGAGAGTAAAGTGCTTGAAGTCTTCACTCCATCATTCTACTTTATACATTTTCAGTAGAGAGAAAGCTGCTATCAGTCAGAAGAAACATTTTCTTAACTTTTTCCCAGATTGTTGACTAAAATCTGTAGAGTGTGAAGGGATCACATTTAAAACAATATTTTCATTTTGTACTTTCTGAATGTAACTAATGTACCACATAGTAGTTGGGTAATTATGTTTTCTCCTCTCAACTGCCTATGTTATTATGTCCGGTATTTATGAGTGTAATTTTTAATTTAATCATACATAACATACTCACATCAAATGTTAACAATATACTAATTATATATATAGCTAATAATTATAATCAATAAAATATTAAGAATCATCTAGGGCCTAGAAGAGCTTTATGAATATGGCCAAGGGTTAAGGGGTGATGTAATGCACTTACTCATATCTGGGACATCAGGAGATCATGACAAGCCACAGGTTCCTAAACTTCTGGGAAGGAAAAAAAAGGAGCATTTGAGAAACTTCAAGAGGGATTTCCTTTGTTGAAAAACTGTGGTAGATTGAATTATGTGCTTCAATTTAAACAAGTTCTCAATCTTAATCTATATTCCTGTGGCTGTGACCCCATTGCACATAGGACTTCTTGCAGATGTTATTTTAAATCAAGAGGTTACCCAACTTAATAAGGTTGGTTTAATTCATATTAAAGTAGACTTTATAAAGAGATGAAATCATATGCCAGAATTTGGAGAGGCCATACAGGCAAAAGGCTAAATCAGTGGGAACTGGAAGAATAAGGGGAGAGATATTCAGGTGATGGGCAAAGAGGTATAAACCAAGAAACCACAAGGGATTGCTGGCAGCCAGCATCAGAATGCTACAGACCCTAAGAGAAAGCAAGTCTTGCCAATATCTTGATTTAGGACTTCATCTAGCCTCAAAACTGTGAGATAATAAATTACTATTGTTTAAACCAACCCATTGAGTAGTGTCTGTCATAACAGCTTGGCAAACTAAATGAAGGATTGAATAAAAGACATGTTCAAGTAGTACTCCCAGGTCCTGAGGGTGTGAACTTATTTTCAAATTGTGTCTTTGAATATATTATTAGCTATTAAGAGGTCAAACTGAATGAGTGATCTTAATGCAGTATGGCTGAAATCTTCATAAGCAAAAGAAATAGGACATAAAAGGAGCAACCAGAGGAGGAAGCCAAAGGAAGCAGATTGCCATGTTGCAGAGGATTACTGGAAAGACATCATCAGAACACTACAGACTTTGGAGAAGACATGATCTTGCTGACACCTTGATTTTGGGCTTCAAGCCACAAAAACAGTGAAACAATGAA
Organism: Dasypus novemcinctus; assembly: GCF_030445035.2. NCBI lineage: Eukaryota > Metazoa > Chordata > Mammalia > Cingulata > Dasypodidae > Dasypus > Dasypus novemcinctus. The sequence goes on along the minus strand of NC_080704.1, from coordinate 92,016,038 downwards.
TTCCTGTTATTTATGCCAATCCATTGTGTGGTAATTGCCATAACAGCCTTGGCCAACTAAGACATTCATCTTGGTGAACAGTCATCTCTCATAGTGTATGTGATCAAATGTCAGGAAGCTAAATTAGGGAATGAGGCCGATTGTTTTCACTAAACTTCACCAGAGTTAACTGGCATGTGCTCCCATCATAGGTTTTAAGCAGAAAAAAGGAAGTTAGATTCAATAAGAACAAAGATCCTTCATCTTTCAGGGTTTTAAAGTTTTTGATATGCATCTGTATAAAAAAGGAAACTAACAGGGGACACAGAAGTATTTAGGATGCTTAGAGAGCTCTTATCACCAATGGCAGGCTGATCCCCATCTGATTAGGGAGGAACAGTTATGATATGGGGGTATTTTCAGGACATGGAATTGTCCTGGGTGATTCTGCAAGGACAGATGCTGGACATGGTATGTCTTGCCATAGCCCACTGGGTGGACTGGGGGAGATTGCGAACTATGGTGTGGATCATTATCCATGTGGTGCTGCAGTGCTCCAGGGTGTATTCACCAAATGCAATGAATGTCCCATGATGATGAGGGAGGTCGTTGAAGTGGAAGGAGTGGGGTGAGGGGGGTGGGGGGTATATGGGGACCTCATATTTTTTAATGTAACATTAAAAAAAATAAAAAGAGTAAAAAAGAAAAAAAAAGGCCTACAATTAGCTGTGCATATCATCTTATGTTCACTGCAGGAAAACATTATTTTGCCATAAAGAATATTGCTCAATTGTGTCACATATTCAGTAAATATTTCAGGTATGAATAACAAGGCACAAAATGACTAGAAGGAGTAAGAACTCTCAAAAATGGCGAGATTAACTGTTGTTTTATAGACTTAATATCCTAGGCTGATTTTAAGCAAAATTACCCTTCTGATAACGTTTACATTTTGCCATGTTTCTGGAACCCTCAGTCTTTCAGGATATCCAGGTAAGAGATCATCCCCTCTTTTCTATGCTCCAGAATTACTCTGCAGCCCTTCAAACGTGTCCTCAGACCTTTTTAACTTTCATTCTTTCACTATCTTGGGCAGTGCTAATTTTTAGGAGGAAAATATTTGACATTAAAGTACAAACTACTGGTAACACTTTTTAGTGTGGAATTTACTTTCCAGACATATTTGAATTCTTAGAGAATATATGTTTATAGCATAGAGAACTGAATTCCTAATGTAAAAATTTAAACAAGTACACACTATATATTTAAGACAGAGATTGTATGCATGTGTGGGGGGGATATTTCTCTAATCACAAAACATATGGAACTATTTCATTTATGAGCAAGTCCTTTCTTGTTACTCACAATTGCATGAGTTAATTCCTGTTGAATTCAACAGTCAGCACAACATATTTCAGCAAAGAGTGTATATGAAGACCATGAACATACCTTCTATGATTTATGTTTAGCTGCCCATTGAGAATCTAGCTATGTCTAAACCAGTAATTCCCAAATGCCAGTCCTTATATAGATGCTAAAAGACCTGAGTCACATGACAATGAGAAAAATATGAACAATATATTTAGTAATTTTATAATACAGTTTTATTTTGAGATTATATCATTTTACATTTATTTTTGTTAATCTAGTCTTCAATTAAGTCTAAATATCAGTAGACAATTAAATATGTAATTATTTGACAGAGTGAAATATAGCAGCCTTGTGTTTGTCTGATAATCATTTCTTGAAGTTTAAATGGTCTGTGAAATATCTAAATCTGGGAACTACTTTTCTCCACAATTATAAAGCAATTCGTCAATTCCAGAAATTGCATAAGTAGTAATAGGTGGCAGGGGTGAGGTGCTAAGTAGCACACAATGGGTTAAAGAACTGCAGAAAGGGATATTAGTTAAACTGCCAAGAAAACTAATTGACTGCACTTTTGCTTATAAATGACCTTGGTTTCTCCAGTTTCCAAAGGCCACTAACATGCCTGTTTTTGGACTTTATCCTATAAAGACAGGTACAGTTCTCATCCCTCCCTTGCATTGCATATTCTGAGGGCCTGCACATACTGGATTACTTTCTCCTTGAAAAGAAAAATGAAGTCCATCAAAACAAAACATGAGGAAGAAGAGAGAAGGAAAACCATTTAAGGAGAGGAGCCTCCCTTTTATCTGTGTTCAAAGAGAATTGAAGGAAGAGTCCATTTGGCTTTGAATAAATTGAATACCTTTTCTTCTCTGCTTGAAACTCAGACCCTTTAAAATAACCTGTAATTTTCTAGGGACTTTACTAACTTAGTACATAGCTCTTGTCTTTGTTTCACAACTTCTGCTGAATTAAAAGTTGGAGGGCATGCTGCCTTAATAAACTGAAACAGATCACTGCAGGCTCATTCACCTCTCTTAGCAAATTCACCTTTGGGCAATTTTCCATCAGGCAATAGGTGGGAGAGAGAAGTGGTGGGAGAGAACCTGTTGAAGATAGAGCTGGCAGGGATGGTCCAAGCCAGATGCCTGTTGTGAATGTGGTGCTAGGGACCCCCACACAGCCATTTATTATTGACAAACAATGTGAGTCTTTGCCTTCCTTTAAATTGGTGCCAACCACCTTCCTGAAGCTAATATGGACAGCTAGGCACGTAGGCTGAATAACCAGCCAATATGCAAGTGTGTTTTTGAGGGTTCAGGAAGCATCCAACGATGGAAATGTATATGTGTGTATATGTGTGTGTGTGTGTGTATATATATATATATGTATATATATATATATATATATATATACAGACACATGTACACCCACATTCGTGTGTACCTATATATGTGGGTAAGCATATATATTTTCATCCTTCCATTCTACATGGAATCATTTGCCTTCTACTATAAATCCCTTATAGGCAAGAAAACATATTTATACTAAGATCTAAACCACTAATAACAAAACTTTCCCCCAACATAGATTTTTGATAGAAAGAGAGGAAAAATAGCTAAAGACATTGTGGCTTACAAATGGTGAGGTTTTAGCCTAAGATTAAGGGACAAATTAAAGAAGGGGGCAATATTGTCACAGTTGGCATCCTTTAACTGTTTTGACCAGGGCCAATCTAGTGATCTAAACATGATTTAGTGGTAACTGGAGGAAGAAGAATTTGGCCAATAAACATAGAATACCATGGTGTGTGTGAGTGTTTGATTAAAAAAAAATCACCTTATTATTAACAATTCTGTGACCTAAAATAATAATGCTATTCATTTTTCTATCTTCTTACCATCTGGTTCCAGAAAGAATTGATGGCAGAAAATATAGTTATAAATCAACTTCACATTTGTATCAGCCTATACAGTTTGCAAAAAACTCTTAAAATTTATTCTCTCATTTGAAATGCTTGGCAATGTCACATTGACAAAAAGGGAAAGGGATATTTTTGACAAATCAGCAAAAGGAAATGAACTCTTTGAGAATTTAAGGAAGCATTTTACATAGTGTCTTTTCCTTTGAAATACTTGCATACTTTCTAAACTCTTGTCTGTGGTTTTAATCTGCAGTCATAGATGATGAACCTGGTATTAAACTGACTTGCAGCTAATATCAGTTTATCCCCAAGCATCAGACACCAGATGTTTTTGGTGAGAAGAAAATTAATGGACTAAATAATGATTCAATTGAGGAGTAGTGGCCATAATCCATCTGCTCTTTAAGCTATGGCCCTGAGTCAGGCTGTCTTCTGGCTACACAGAATATTAATCAGTTGAGTTAAACAGAGGACTCAAAGCCATTGTTGTAAGATGCCTCCAGGCACCACCAAACCACTCCTTCTATAGGCTTAGCTATGTTCAAAGAATGAATAGACAACCAAAAAGCAAAGATAAAGAGAAATCCATGTAGGATGGGTAAGTTGGATTGACTACCCTTTGTTCATCTAAGGAGAGAATTACTAAATGCAGACTGTAGGAACTCAAGCCAAGCCTCTTCTTTCTCAGTGAAATCATATTACATAAATACATAAAACATTTTGATGACAGTTAAATGATTTATTTATTGGATTTCATCCCATTTACCACTGATATGTTGTGATGTGATTTGGTGTGTTTTTTGAGGAATGAGTTTGTAGAAAATAAAGTTCTTGCAAATAAAGAAAATTTCAGAGTATTTGAGGTTTCAGTCTAAATATATTCTTATTTCTACATCTCCTAGATTTTTCAGAAGCAAGTTGGTCAAGAGGCATTGAATGACATAATTGGGCACTTTATTGGATTATATCACTAAACTTCAACTTTAGTCTTGGGATAGTGATAAGTGATCCAATTCTTTCTTTTTTGAAACCTGGGGGTGACTTATTTCATAGACTTTAAAGAATGTACAGAAAGTAACTTTGATGCTCTTACTTAAAACTTCAAGATACATATATAATAGATGATAAATAGATGATGATATATATATACATATATACACAAATAAAGCAGAGTCTGAATAAATCAGTCTCAACCTCTATATCTTCAACACTCAATATATCTGGTAAACTTTGGAGTGATGGTACTGCAATACTGGAAATTATTTTCTCTGCAACTGGTACATCCTTTTACCTATTCCTGCTTTTGCCTTTTAGCTACATAGGTAGAAAATACAGAAGAAATTACAAAAAACGTGCAATCAAGAGCTCTAAGAATCATCTTTTTACATGTGGATGTTACATTTGCTACCACTGATGTAAATATATTGTAACATAGCTACTAACCATGCTTCCATTATGATTTACATTATGGTTTATATTTTAGACTGTAAAAAGACCATTGCTGAGGAAGGAGGGAAAGGGTTTGATTTTGGGTATATGGGAGTGCCCTATATTCTATATGTGACTTTAGTGTGACCTAAAAATTTTAGAAGACATGATAAAAAATTAAAATAAAAGTATATAGATATGAAGAAGAAATGGAATAGATTGCCTATGTACAGGGCAATACCTACTACAGTGATGAAAGGGAAAATGAAAAAAATGGTATTTTAAATTTTTTGATACCCCAAATTATTTTTTACTTTATTTTCATTTTTTTCTAAATTATTATGTATTTTATCTCTAATCTTTAAACCTATCATTACGATTACATTTTCCTACTAATTGAAGTTGGCAATATATTAGGCTACTTTTTTAGAGAAGTTTTGGATCACAGAGGGATCCAACTATGGCAGGGGAGGAGTACTGGTGTGGGGTGTGATTGATGGGGGATGCATGGGTGTGAGTGAGTCTCGAGGGTATGCATATAGGGTATATAGAATGTTCAGATGATCATTGGATATTTTAATAGTGGGTAGAGTTACACTCCACAACTGAGGGAGTGCTGAGTTCCCATCCTGGGGAACTCTGTCACATTCCCTGGAGGAACAGCAATAATCTCCCAAGTGCAAGAGCAAAGACAGTGAAGAAGGATGGATCAATGATGGGCTCTTGATACTGATGACTATGCTTATGAGCCTCTGTGCTTGAAATTTCAACTAGACCTAGAGCTGCAGGTTGCCTAGAAGTTACCTCCTGAGGGCCTCACTGTTGCTTAAGTGTGGAAACTATCTAAGCCAAACTCAGCAGGTAAATGCATTGCATTTCCCCCAGCATGGGACATGATTCCTGGGGATGAGCCTCCATTTCATTTATGCAACCAGAAAAATACCCTGATTAAAAGGGGAGAAACAGTAAAGACCAATGAGTTTAAATGGCTAATATACTTCAAAATGAGTCAAGAGGTCATCAGAGAGGTCACACTTATTCACATCTCAGCAGGATCTCAGGGACAACCAAAGTAGATACAACCCCAGGTAGTGGTGATCCTGAGAGCTATGGAGACACCCATGTCCTACAATCATGGCACATGGCTCTGGATTTCAGTGCCTTGTCAGTGAGCCCTACTTCAGAATTTGTGCTCCTGAGTGTGATGGAGTTGGACTGAGATGTGACCTCTCTACACATTCCTCTTATGTCACTTTTACTGAACCTTTGATTGATGCTGGAGTTGGAAAGTTGAATATCTGGACAGTCTATGTACCAGCTGAGCCCTGAGACTCAATAGATTTGCAACACCTACTCTATTGTTCATTGGACTTACCCAGGTCAGCTAACAGGGAGGTGTGGATGGTCAACCACCACACCAGGGAACTGAGAGAGTCTACTACTGTAAGCAGGAGAATCTCATCCCTCAACCATGTGGGATCTAAGACCCTCTCAATTTAGAGGTGAAGTGGACATCATTATCCCAGGATCCTCAGGATGGAGGAATAAAAGAGATTAGAGTGGATTTACTAGTAGTGTACTGTAGAATTATTGTCACTCTAGCAATATAAGTAATTGTATCATTGATGTGGAGACAGTGGCCACGGGAGTTCCAGAGGGCAGGGAGAGGGAACAAGATGCATGATATGGAGGCATTTTCAGGACTTGGAGTTGTCCTGAATGATATTGCAGGGACAGATGCAGGGCATTATATATCTTGTTATATTCCACTGAATGGACTGGGGGAGAGTGCAAACTACAAGCAAATTATAATCCTTGCAGTGTAGCAGTGCTCCAAAATATTTCATCAAATGCAATAAATGTGTCACACTGATGAAAGAGGTTGTTGATGTGGGAGGAGTGCAAGTTGGTGAGTTGGGTATATGGGAACTTCTTTATATATTTAAATGTAACATTTTGTGTAATCTATGTATCTTTAAAAAAATCAAAATAAATAAATATGGTGTTGTGGGTGCGGCTGCTGGTTGGCGCCTGCGGAGAGCGCACTGGTGGTGGGGTCCACGGCCGTGTTCTCCAGGCTCTCCGGATGTCGGATGTCGCTGGCATTTGTAACAGACAGGCTGTGGGGCAAGGCAAAAGTCAACCTAGAGACTATCCAGCGGCTCCTGGAGGAAAATCACCAGCTGATTCCCTGTATGGTAGAGTATCAGAACAAGGGCCTGGTGAATGAGTGCGTTCAGTACCAGCATGTGTTACACAGAAATTTCATTTTTTTTTCGGCTACCATCGCAGATGCCAGCCCCACCAGAACTTCAAAACCGATGGAATAATCTTCCAGCTGGCTATTTTGAGGTGTAATTGAATATAATCCATCTCCTGTGCAATGTAGACGGGATCTTTACCAACTCAGCTGCTTCAAATGTGAATGAAACCTCTGTGACTTTGTAAAATGTGAAAATGTGAAGAAAGCTACTAAATTAACTGTATACTCTCTGCAAATATTTATTTTAATAGTTTAGCAGATCTGTCAATGGTGTCCTCTTTCCTGAAATTGGACTGTTTAAGTAACAAAGACATCACAGTCCCCTTCAATCCTACCTTCTTAGTTTTTACCCGAAAAGACCACCAAGTGGGTGGTGGGCAATCAGGAGGAATGGGTGAGATTTTCAGCTGAGACTTGGCAATTAGACCTGAAACTGAGGCTCCCTCCTCCCAGTTCATAGCTGTGGTCCTTCTCGCTGCTCTTTTCAGGCTGCTCTAAAATAAATCTTGCCTTCCAACAAAAGATTGACGTGGAGGAGTCAGACTTTCCATGGAATAAATGTTCCATTCAGTTTTCCAGAATAAATGCAAGGATCTTGAATGTATGTTAAAAAAATACCATTATCATACCTAAGGAAATTAATAATTCTTAATTATCTCACACCATCTGATACTAGTAGATGTTCAGTTTCTCTCACTTCTCTCAAAATGTCCTTTTGTTGATTTGTCTGAATTAGAATCCAAACAAAACTCACACTTTACATTTACTTGATAATATCTCTTAAAATTTCTGTAAGGGGAAGGGGTGTACCTTAGTGGTTGAGCACCTGCTTCTCATGTATGTGTCCCTGTCAACTCCTTAAAATTCTTGTAAGGGAAAAAAAAATAATAAGGAAGGAAGAAAGGAAGGAAGGCAGGAAGGAAGGCAGGCAGGCAGGCAGGCAGGAAGGAAGGAAGGAAGGAAAGAAAGAAAGCTCTAGGGAATGCTAACATATCAAAACATAAAATTTTATAGAAACATGTTGCTTTAGTGGAGCCGTTGGCCAGAGGCATGGATGAAAATCAGTGACGGGGTGCATTGCCTGGGCACTATGCCAATAACGTGCCAAAAAAAAAGGAACCTGGGGGCCTTGATCATTAGATAGGTATGTAGATTAATTTCTATTTTTTTCATGATGTCTTTGAGTGGATATGAAGCTACTAGACTGTTTTCAAAAGTCAATGGTCATATGAGTTCTATCCTGTAAACTCTAGCCAAGCTGAGGAAACTCATGCATTTTATAGGTGTATGATCAAATCACTTCAAATCTGAAAGAAATTATTGAGATGCCCCTTTATCCACAAGTGTGATAATCTGCAGTATTTGAGACAGATTGGTTTGAAAAGGACCTGCCTTGTATAAGGATCAATTAGTAGCCACTTGTGGCTATGAAATATGAATGGGGGTAGTGGTGATAAATAACAACTACACATCCCAATATCTTATTGTTTTAGGTCTCCACTGCCTCTATTTTCCTATTATTCTCTGGGCGGAATCCTACCCATTAACTAATAACCCCTCATTATCAGAGAGTCATTTACTAGGATTTAATTGAGAAGCAGCTGGAAAAAAGAAAGAGATACGGATTAGAGAAAAGGAAGGATTATTTTATAGGTAATAAAGAGACATTTAAATGGGAGGCTGGGAGCCTCAACATAGTCTTTTAATATTTGCTTCATAATACTGTCCTGCCCTAAGGTAGCAAAGTCTCTCACCCCTACCTTATGTGCTCTGCCAAACTCATAAAAACAAAGACCTAAAGAGAGTATATCTCTTGAGTCTGCACTTGGTTGGAACTCTAATGGAAAATCAATAAGGTCTCCTAGGCTATCTGGTTCTTGCCACTCTCCAAGGATTCCCTGGCCCCCAGTTAAAATTCAATTAATTCCCAAACTGCAGCACAAATGTAAGCACACACCCCAAACAAAGCTGCTACCAAAGTTTTGCTACTTATTCTCAGGATCTTAGTGCTGGGGAAGCTTAGGAAAATATCTGGGAAGAACTGTGTCACATAGTCTCTTGCCTGTTTTTTAAAATGGGTTGTTTCTCTTTGTATTTTTGAGATATAGAAATTCTTTATATATGCAGGATATATCTCCTATCAGATATATGGTTACCAAATATTTTCTCCCATTGTGTAGGCTCTCTTTTCACTTTCTTTTTTTTTTTTAAAGATTTATTTATTTATTTATTTCCCCCCCTCCACCGGTTGTGTGTTCTCTGTGTCTCTTTGCTGCGTCTTGTTTCTTTGTCCGCTTCTGTTGTAGTCAGCGGCACAGGAAGTGTGGGCGGCGCCATTCCTGGGCAGCTTGCACTTTCTTTCGCGCTGGGCAGCTCTCTTTATGGGGCGCACTCCTTGCGCATGGGGCTCCCCTAAAGCGGGGCACACCCCTGCGTGGCAGGGCACTCATTGCGTGCATCAGCACTGCGCATGGGCCAGCTCCACACGGGTCAAGGAGTCCAGGGGTTTGAACCATGGACCTCCCATGTGGTAGACGGACGCCCTAACCACTGGGCCAAGTCCATTTCCCTCTTTTCACTTTCTTGACAAACTCCTTTGAGGTGCAGAAGGCTTTAATTTTGAGGAAGTCTCATTTATCTATTTTTTCTTTTGCTGCTCATGCTTTTGGTGTGAATTTCATGAAGCTGTTTCCTATTACAAGTTCCTGTAGATGCTTCCCTACATTGCTTTCCAAGGTCTTTATGGTGTTGGCTCTTATACTTATGTCTTGCATCCATCCTGAGTTGGTTTTTGTATAAGGTGTGAGTTGGTAATCCTCTTTCACTCTTTTACATATGGATATGCAGTTCTCCAGGCACCATTTGTTGAATAGGCCATTCTCTCCCAGTTAAGAGGGTTTGGTGGCCTTGTTGAATATCATATGACTGTATGTATGACGATCTATATCAGAACTCTTAATTCAATTCCATTGGTCAGTGTGTCTATCCTTGTGCCAATACCATGCCATTTTCACTACTAAAGCTTTGTAGTATGTTTTGAAGTCAGGTAGTGTGATTCCTTCAATTTCATTTTTCTTTTTCAATATGTCTTTGGCTATTTGGGGCCTCTTTCCTTTCCAAATAAATTTCATAGTTAGTTTCTCTAGTTCATTAAAGAATGCTGTGTTGATTTTATTGGGATTGCATTGAATCCATAGATCAGGTTTGGTAGGATAGACATCTTAATAATATTTAATCTTCCTATTCATGAACAGGGAATATTTTTCGATTTATTTAGGCCTTCTTTGATTTCCTTGAATAGTGTTGTATAGTTTTCTGTGTATAACTCTTTTACACCTTTAGTTAAATTTATTACTAGGTATTTGGTTTTGTAATTTTCTGTTGTAAATGGTATTTGATTTCAGATTTCCTCCTCAGATTGCTCATTATTGGTGTGCAGAAATGCTATTGATTTTTGCACATTGATCTTGTAAACTGTGACTTTCCTGAACTCATTTATAAGTTCTAGAAGCTTTGTGGTAGACTTTTCAGGGTTTTGTATATATAGGGTCATATCATCTGCAAATAGGGAAATTTTGACTTCTTCCTTTCCAATTTGGATGCCTTTTATGCCTGGTTCTTGCCTCAGTACTTGAGCAAGTACTTCTAAGGCTATGTCAAATAGAAGGGATGATATTGGGCTTCCTTGTCTTGTTCCTGATATTAGAGGGAAAGATTTTAAGATTTCACTGTTGTAAATGATGTCAACCATGGGCTTTTAATACATACTCTTTATCATGTTCAGAAACTTTCCCTCTATTATGATCTTTTGCATTGTTTTTAATCAAGAAAGGATGCTGTATTTTCCCAAATGATTTTTCTGCATCTATAGATATGATCATGTTATTTTTTTCCTTCAATCTGTTTATATGTTTTATTACATTAATTGATTTTCTTATGTTGAATCATCCTTGCATACCAGGAATGAATCCCACTTGGTCATAGTGTATAATTTGTTTAATGTGCTGCTGAATATGATTAGCAAGTATTTTGTTGAGGATTGTAATTTTATTTTAAATGAATGACACAAATGTTAGAATGCCTCCTGTCAATTTCATGTATTAGTGGTCCTGCAGGAAGAACCTAGTATCCTCCTGTCCATGTTGAATAGCTTGAGATAATGGGGGCTCAGCATCCCACTAGGAGGTGAGAGCATATAGGAGTGGATCTGTTGTATAAGCCCAATAGATTTTATTAGAAGTGCAGGGGTTAAATGACATAAGGAAGTGCAATATGCACATTTTCCATGTTCCCACTTAAGCAGAAGCTGTATTGGCTACCGCCAAATAAGCTAAAAAATGTATTTTTAGGCATCTCAGGGCACCCAAATTGTGCCATAAGATCTTGTGTTGATTGCCCAAATTTTTAAGACTCTGCATGTAACCAGTTCAGCTCCTTGGGTAGTCCTCAGGGGAATGTTGATCGATTGTAGGTTGAGTGCTTCCAGGATCTGTATTGGGTTGTGCTGCAGATTCCACCAGGCCATGGTATGTTTTACATGCTTTCCTGGAAGCCAAAGATGTCCCCCTGGGGAAAGAACACATGCATGCATACCCTCTTCCCCATGTTAGTAAATTTACTGGACCTTGGCAATTACCATTAGCTTCTTGTCCATCCAGGGCTTTGTATAACACTTTAGGATACACTTTTACAATTGATATCTGAAAATATCATTTTGTTGTTGTATAACATTCCTCATTGAGATTTAAATCATTCATAGTATATAAGGCTATTTGTATAATGTCCTTTGGACTGGTTAGACCTAACACCCTTTTCACCCCCTTTTTTTTTGTTTTATACACATAGCTTTAATTTGGAGTGAGATTATTTGGAAGAAAAAATATTTGTTAATATAATATTAATATAATGAAGTAGAGTTAAACCTGCAGGTCTTTTATATAGTTAGATTTTTGTTATTAGGCTAGGGTAGATGATTGGGTTATGCACACAGCTCTGGGAAAACACTGAAAAATTTACCATTAGCTTGTTCACATAAGATATGAGTGCAGGATGGCTTGACTTGCCTAAGGAAATATTGCAGAAAATTTTAGCAAGTTTGGAAGCAAAGTGATAGTGACATAATTGGATATTAATTTTTTGATAAACTAACAATGTTTAGGATTTTTGCACACAGCAGTGGTGTTGTTACTTTAATTTATGATAGGTCACTGTTATATATTATTCCCTGGTAGCTTTTAAAGTGATTTGGACAAATATGAGTTAATGCATCTGCCTTGTGGCAGCTTTCAGTATAAATTAGATGAGTAGGAGTTAAAGCATTTGCTTTTTGCTTTTTTTTTTGTAGAGAGGTTGTTTATATTATATAGATTATTTTAATAATAATTACTATTATGATTAACAACTTTATATTTTAATTTAATATTACGTTGAAACATTATTAAACTTTTAGGAATTTTATATACTCTTTAAGTTTTCATATGAACATTTACATATACAACTTTAACAGGATTTAAGAATCACTTTTAAATTTATAACACTTGAATATGTTCATTTAATTTATAGCATATTAAATGAACTTAAATATTTTATTACTTTACTTCTTTTAATGTAAAAAAAGCAAATCATTTGCAAAACCTTGAAATAAAAGATATTTTTCAGGATTTGACTTTGAGAAAGCATGTTTGAATATTATGTTCCTTTTTTTTCCCTAAGAAATCTGAGAGATATTTTATTGCTAACATTTGAATTAAAGCTTCTTAAATATATTTTGTTTGAATATGGACAAGAGGTACATGTTTTTATCTGTCACATTGTATACTATTGCCTTCTTTGAAGAAGGTGGACCTTTTAAAGTGTTTTAACTAAGGGAAGACATTTCTTTTTACATAACTGCCTTGAACCTGTTAGTAAATACTGAGGCTTTCTGTTGTAATTCTTCAGTTGATTGTGGCCAAACCCCCCCCCCCAATTTTTCCCCCTTTTTCTGATTAACATAATGCTTGGTTTCCATTTAAAACATTGCTGTTATGTTTGCTTAAGAAAAGTATTTTGAAGTTTATTTATTTACTTATAAAGTAAAAAACAGTATTTTTTGTCTTTATTTTATTAATATTGCATTAAAAAAATATGAGGTCCCCATATACCCTCAACCCCCTCCCCCCACTCTTCCCCCCCTTAAAAACGATCTCCTCCATCATCATGAGACATTCATTGCATTTGGTGAATACATCTATGAACACCTCTGCACTTCATAGTCAATGGTCCACATCATAGCCCACACTCTCCCACAGTCCACGCAGCGGGTCATGGGAGGACATACAATGTCTGGTAACTGTCCCTGCAGCACCACCCAGGACAACTCCAAGTCCCGAAAACACCTCCACATCTCATCTCTTCCTCCTATTACCTGCCCCCAGCAGACAACAGGGCCACTTTCTCCACACCAATACCACAATTTATTCAATTCTTAATCACAATAGTTCATGAATAGATTATCAGTAAATCCATTCTAATCCAAATTCTATTCCTCCATCCTGGAGACCTTGGAATGGTTGTGTCCACTCCACATCTATATCAAGAGGGGGCTTAGATCACATGGATGCTGGCTGCAACCCTCCTGCTCTTAGTTGTAGGCACTCTTGGCTCCATGGTGTGGTGGTTGACCTTCTTCAAGTCCATGTTAGCTGAGTGGGGTAAGTCCAATAAAACAGAGTGTAGGAGCTGAAGTCTGTTGAGGCTCGGGGCCTGGTTATCACATGGTCAGTCCAGAGATTCAGGTCCCCTGGGTATATATTAGACCCCAGCACCAAATACAGTTCCGGTAAAAGTAACAGGAGAGGCTTGTGAAAAGAGAACCCATCTGAGTCCAGCTCCATCACACAGAAACACAAACTCCAAAATAGGGCCAACTGACATGGCACTGAACTCCATCTACCATGACTGTAGAAGCTGTGGGTGTCTGTAGGCCTCAGAAGAACCAATTCCTGGGGTTGTATCTACTTTATCTTTCTCTGGGATTCTGCTGAGGTGTGCATAAGGGCAACCCCTCTGATAAATTTCTGGTTCTTTTTGGAGACTCATAGCCATATAAACTCATTTGTCCTTTCCATTTCCCCCTTGATTCAGGTCAAAAAGCATTTTTAACTCCTGGTATTATATGTAGATTGAGATATTCTGCTGGTCCAAGTTGATCCTTTTATTAAAGGTCATTTTCTAGTTACATCATCAGCTGGTACTTGGTAGTAATCCCTCGGCACCAGGGAGGCTCATTCTTGGGAGTCATGTCTCATGCTGGGGGGAAGGCAACACCTTTACATGATGAGTTTGGCTTCGAGACTGGCCACATTTGAGCAACATGGAGGCTCTCAGGAGGTAACTCTTAGGCACCCTGCAGCTCTAGGCCTTGCTCTTATTTCAGGTGCACAGGCTCACAAGCATAGTTTTTAGTATCAGGGCTCATTGTTGGACCTTCTTTCTTTTTTGGTCTTTGCCATTGCACTTGGAGGATTGTTGCTGTTCCTTTAGGGACTGTGATAGAGCTCCCCTGGCTAGGAACTCAACACTCCCTCAATTGTTGTTTTTAATTGTATCCACTATGAAAATATCCAAACTTTTTTTATGTACCCTGGATATATGCCCTGGTGAACTCTCTGCCAACCATGTGTCCCCTGTCAATAACATCCCACACCAGTATTCCTCCGCTGCCATTGTTGAACCTCTCTGTGATCCAAAACTTCCCAGAAAGTGAAGCCTAATATATTGCCAGGTTCCATTAATAGTAAAATGGAATAAAGTGATGATTTTAAAGGTTAGATATAGAATACATATTAATTTGGAAAAATTAAGGTAAAAATAAATTGGGGTATCAAAAAATTAAAAAATGCAAATGCTTTGTTTTTGATGTTTTGCCTTCCATCACTGCAATAAGTGTTGCCCTGTACACAAATTGACAAGGCAACTACTTCGGTCTTTCCTCAGTTTCTAAGTCCTATCTTTTTCTTTTCTTTTTCTAATTAAGCTTATATTCACAAGAGTTTTATATTATGTTCCTTTAAAAGTGATAAGACTTGCTTTCTCTTAAACAACCATTGACATAATGTGGTTAAAATACAAGAAGCTATTTTGATAAAAGAGTCTTTTTGTATTCTGATTATTCATAAGATAACCTTTTTATAAACTTCTACTAAAACAGACCAATCATATAAGAAACTTTGAAAAATGACAAAATTTAACTTTGCATCAGTATATTATTTGACAATAAATATTTTAAAACTTAATAGACTTATCAAATCTTATTTAACTTTATCCACAAAAAATTCCCTTTCCATGCACCTTATGTACTTTCTGTATTCATTCAGATTTTGTCCCAAATTTACTGTTTCTTAATAACTAGTTATTTTATCTTAGGACAAAATTGTTTTCCATTTCCTTAATAATAAACACACATTCTATTTTCCCAATGTACTGAAGTTACCAAAATGATGTTGGAAACTATCTCCAAGCAAACGTTTTACAACATGCAATTACCATCAACACTAAATAAACTTGTTAAAATAATAGTTCAATTTGCTTATATGCAAAGATAACTTTTCTTTATTTCAAATACCTGGTAGCAAGCAATACTAGAAACCATTTTTAAAAACAAATTGGTTGTAGGCACGCTTGGCTCCCTGGTGTGGTGGTTGCCAAGCGTTCCCACAATCAATTTGTTTTTAAAAAGAAAGCAAGAGGATTGCATCCAGCATCCATGTGGAATCTAAGCTCCCTCTTGATATAAATGTGGAGTGGACACAACGATTATATGGTTCACATGATTGAGGAATAGAGTATGTATTAGAGTGGACTTACTGATATTCTACTCATGAAATATTGTGATTAGTAATCATTGGTGTGGAGAAAGTGGCCCTGTTGTCTGCTGGGGGCAGGTAATAGGAGGAAGAGATGAGATGTGGAGGCGTTTTCGGGACTTGGAGTTGTCCTGGGTGGTGCTGCAGGGACAGTTACCAGACATTGTATGTCCTCCCATGGCCCACTGGGTGGAATGTGGGAGAGTGTGAGCTATGATGTGGACCATTGACCATGAGGTGCAGCGGTGTTCATAGATGTATTCACCAAATACAATGAATGTCTCATGATGATTGAGGAGATGGTTGTTATGGAGGGAGGAGTGGGTTGAGGGGGTGAGGGGTATATAGGCACCTCATAATGTTTTAATGTAATATTAAAAAATAAATAAAGACAAAAATAAAATAAATAAATAACATTAAAACAAATTGGCATGGGGAGTCTAGCTGCTAATAAGTTTTCCTGTTATGAAGTTACTTTTTGTTATTAGTAATTCAGAGTCTGTTTAATAAAGACTTTTTGGAATTCTCTATTTAAACTCTTTAATTCAAACAATGCTTCCACAAACTTCTTATAATTATTCATAATCACATAGACTATAAATACTTTATCTTAAGACAAATTTTAACTTCCCAGAACACATTTTTTCACAGAATGCTACAATACCTTTTACAACTCACCATATGCCTTCAAGTTTTGTCCTTTACATTTCCATTTTGATTTTATGAAAACTAGCCATTTTATTTTAGGACAAAACATACCTTTTTGAATAGATATCAAATTTCAGTTAGCATTCCCACAAACCTTTTATGGCTTTTAATATTCATTTAAGATTTACATCCTTCATATTTTCTTGTAAAGAAAAATAAACTATTCATTTCAATTTTGGCAACAATTTTTTATGAAGAAACTTATAGTAGTTTCCTTAATCAAGACTTACAATTTTCATCATTGTAGAGATCTTATTAGCATATATACTGACGTATTAATATAAGCACTCATTTGTTTATTGGCTATTTGAATAGAACTCCCTTAGGAACTTCTATCCATTAATTTAATATTACCATCCAGAGGCACCAAAATATACACTGGCATTTAACAAAGAGACAAACACAAAAACAATTATAACACACCAACAGAAACATAAAATTTACAATTTGACCCATAATTCTAGGTCTGGAATTCCTATAATTCAAAACCTAACTTTCTTTTATTTTTCTTTTTTTGGGAAATAGTGATACATTAGTCTCCATTCTATCTTTGAACCCAAACATTAATTTGCCTCAGATGATACACATTTCTCTGAATTAAACAACCAACCAAAACCAAAAAAAAAAAACATAGATATTTGGGACAAATGAATAATATGAACAGAGCCAAGATGTTTCTAGATAATGAAAGACATATAGAAATTAATTTATAATTTAGGATCTGTCATTGGGGAAGTAGAGACAAAATATCTGTACTTTTTGATGCAATGTAATAATTTGTTCTTTCACTTTCCAATTAGCTGCTTTCAGGAGTTGTTGTAAAGTGTGGAGATAGATCCTCTGTTGCACTGATAATATATTTTCCATGTTATACTAGTGTCTGCAGTCTGCTTACCTCTCCCAGGGCAGCTGATGTCCTGTCTGTGCAGGATGCATGGTCCGGACCAATCTCACTATGCAGACACATTCCCAGGGACCCTCCAGAAAATTTCCCCTCAGCTAGGGGGACAATAAACTGCCCCACATTGAATAACAATTTCCACAGGAATGAAAGTCTCACACATCAAAGGTCATATGCAGAGAGTGTTCTGTCTCATTTATTTCTCTTGCTTATATATCATCTATTTTTGGATAGGGCCAAGGACAGTGGTTAAAGTTAACTTTCTCAAGGATGTTTTGTCTTGGAACAAGAAACCTTGTCTCTAGACTCACATGCTATCTAAGGGCGTTGTAGAATTTGAGAGCGGTTCAATTATTTGTGTGTAGAAAGCAAGGACTCAGAAATGATTTTGAGAAGGAAAAATGGTTTTTTGATGGCTGACTGGACTTGGTAGCTTTCTGTTTCAAACCTGAGCCCCAAACAAGATTTTCGAGTCCCTTTACAGTTCTAAACAGCCATGAATTAGCATATATCTTCCACATCCTAGGTAAGCTTTTAGCATGGACTTCATATAGTCTAGAAAAGTTTTTAGCACATTTGATTTGCATTTTCCCTGAATATTTAAAGTTTATAGACTTTGCATTGTTAAAATGTTTCCTGGCACTGGAGTTGTTGCCATGGTCACCAAGGCCAGAACTGCAGCCTCTTACAGTTCCACACCCACAAGTCAGGACAGTTTAGGTTAAGGTTATCTCTGAAGAGGCAAAGAGCCTCCCACGCATAACCCACATCATTTCCCCTCTTATGCCAAAGTTTAAATTGCTAAGCTTTGGCATAATTATTGTTGGAGTTATGGGGTGAATGGCTGTTTGTTGTTTTGATTGATTACTTTACTTATCAATCTTTACTGTGGCATCGAGGACTTTGTTTTTAAAAGTTTAGAAATTTTCATTCTGGACAGCAGAATCCTGGGGCGGGGGCCCCTCTGCAGTCATCCTGGGGCTACCGGCACTCACGTGGATTTCCAGTCAGGCTCCAGATCCATCTATTAATTTTGTTTTACCCTTAAAGAGTTTACACCTTTAATCTTAAAGTGGTGCTGAAGGGAGATTATCTCTTTTCTGTAACTGCTTCCTGCTGGCCATGGGCTGTAGTGATTGCCCATCAAGGTGTAAAACTCTTATTTTATTTTAACTGGAGGAAGATGGATCGGGCATTCTGTATGAAGTTGGATGAAGTGTTCATATGGTTAATAAGATGTTCACTCTGAAAGAAAGAAAATTAAAAATTGGAATACCCGTTTTTAAAAGAGGACATTGGAATACAGAGGTGACATGGTTAGGTGCTTATAAAGACAGCACCCCCTTTTAAAAGCTGGTGGGAACAATATATATATATATGTTTCTCTAAGGTATTTTTAGATAGAAATTGCAATTGATACTTAGCTTTGTTTTGAAGACACATTTTAGGCTGTTTAATAATTGGCACTCGTGTTCTGTTAGATGCTCCTGATGAACTGGCACCTTTTGGACAGTTGGTTTCATTCAAGATTAGTGCACTCATATGGAAGTTTTCTTAGCTTTTAGCTGTGGGAGTGATCAGAACTGCAGGTGTTTTACATATTGGTTTTAATTGTACAATTTCAGGTAATTTTGACTGTTTAATAGGAGACTCATTTTTGCAAACAAGCCTCATTTTTGCTACCCAGTAGAGTACAGTAGAATAGTAAATTGAATGAGGCTGGCTGAGACAGCCACCTTATTCTATAGACATGTCTATTAACTGTTTAGAAAATGAATTTACTAGGAATCTAACATGTCTAATATACTTTTGCACTTGATTCAAAATAGAAAATATAATGTTGTAATTATTAGGCATATATTTAGTACAGGATAAAAGTACAGCACTTAATATTAACTATTGTATTACTTAATGCATAAAGATTCAGAGTTGCAATTAATAGTTTTAAGTTTCAGGTTTGTAATACTTTACATGTTATCTCTCCATGCGAGCAGGCCATAATGCCAGTTTTGTTTAAGTTTTACTTACAGTATCCTGGTATCATGACTCCATTTATCATGTTCTTCATGCAGTGAGCAAGTCGAAGCATCATTGATTTTAGAAAGAGTTTCCAGTATTCTACCAGCCTGGTGCATAGTGCTCTCTGGCACTATGGAACTGTGCCAGTCTGGAGGCAATATCCATTGTATGCTTGGCTGTACTGAGTCATCACTGGCTGCTGCAGGATCTTGAAACTGCAACATAGTTTTCATCGACTTCAGGAGCAGAACCACAGGCTGATATAGCAAATATTTCTAACTGAGTGGTCCGTGACTAGCCTAGCCAATAACTCACATGGAGAGGCAACCTGTAATGTATTCAAGGCCTGGTTTGAATGCACAAAAGAGTTTGACAATGTTAAAGTTTATTCCTTGTTTTTATATATTTTTAAACAATTTAATGCAACACATCATATATCAAATGACTGTTTTCTTATACAATTTTACCATGAAGATAATAGTAGGTATTTTACTTTAGTAATAGAGGGTAAAAACTATACTACATTGTTAATTTGAAAACAGAAGTTTCCCAATAGAATCAAGATAACTTTTTATTACCATTTACTTAAATATGCACCTTGCAGTGGTCTTCAGGCAGGTTTTATTATCATGAAGTTATTCTTTGCCACCAATACCAATTTAGGTTTTCAGTTAACAATGAATCTTAGGACTAGAACTATTTAAATGTTTTCAGTTTGGAAGATGTTTTACAAATTCTTTTTAATTGACTAAAACCACATTGACTAGTTACCTTACATTTAAATAAACTTATTAAATTACAATTACCAAAGAAATTTACTTTATTTAAGAGAGCATATCTACAATCTTTCTTCTTTAGCTTAATTTCATTAATGTGAAATTACAATTTTTATTACTCTAAAGATTTTCTACATATAATGTTAATTTATTTAATGGGTATTTTATAAACTAAGGGAGATTACACCCAAACTAAATAAAATTGAAACCATTGTAGTCTATGCAAGTAATGTTCTCTTTTTTCTTTACAGGAAGCTAAAAATGCTTTTCCTTTGTTTAAGTTATGAAAATGAATAATTTTTAAAAGCATACTGATGACGAGGTTTCAATTACAAAATTACCTAATTTGTTTAATCATAATCCAGGAAAGATTTCTCCATAGTTTTTATGCACTTTTTTACTTACTGAAATTTGTCAATAGAGCACTAATTACCTTTATTTTATGGCTAACAAAAGGTTTAAACTGGGAATTTACAGGGCAAACTGATTCTTAATTCTCCAGCCTAGTAGACAGGTTTAATATGCCACACCTAGTCCTACCTTTAAAGCTCTTGCAAAGAGGAGGCCCTTTCCCAATAGTTTCTATAATCAGATTTTTATATGACTTTTTCATCGTGCTTAGTCTAGTTTGAGGTCTAAGAATTTTATTCACATATATAACTGCATATTTAATTTTTAACAATTTGAATAGAGCTCTTTTAAGAATTCTCACTTGTTAACTTGATACTATCATCCTGATATATGAAGACATACACCAAGCAAATGGTAGATACAAATAGAGTTAGACACAGAAACACAACTTATTGATGTAACTTATAATTTGCATTATTTTATATACTCTTTAGCTTAATTTGGCTTCCAGAAATATATATTACTTACATAAATGCATATTTAACCTCAACAATTTAAGCAAATAGGCACACATGAATAGTTTGACACAAAAACATAAATTTAGTTACTCAAAACTTCCATTTTTTTACAAAATATGTGTGACTGCAAAACATTTCAGACTCCTGAAACTTTTTCTTAATTTGCACTATGACTGTGCAGTTTTACAATATGACCATGCAGTTTTACACAAGAATTTTGTTTCTTAACTAATGGATTGTAATCAAAATGTTCCTAATTTTTTAATGCAATTCTTTTTTGTTTCAGAACTTTATATTTTACCTTGAATTTAGCAGAATTGTGGATAAGCAACAAGACTAATTCTATGTATATTTACTGAGGCTATTTGAAGCCTCAGGGAGACAGACTGGTTTCTCTCATGAATTGCTACTCTTAGGAACACTGACAGTTAAAGCAGGAGACTTCTTTTATTCCCCCCAGTACTTGGAGATAGTAAAACTCCAGTGGTCATTTGATCCTAAGGGCTAAGAATTCCACCAGGCAGCAATTTAGTTTATACTTGGATTCATGAAAGAAAGCAGGGTTACTAATACCAGGACAGGAGACAGGGATGTCCCAGCTCTTCTCTGGACTGTAGGGGCAGAAGGTATTATGAAATAACCATAGGCAAAGGCAAGGGGTGAGGTTAGGCTTGATGTAACCATAAACGAAGGTAAGGTTAGTTTAGAATTTACACTTACAATAAGTTTCAGGCTAAATTCTCTCAGTTATAATTTCAGTTATTATTTTCCCACTGTTTTATAATATAAATGCATCTATAAATGATCTTAACTCTTAGTTACAGTTTTTATTAAATTTTAACCTTAAGGTGAATTGGATACTTTTATTAATTAAGCTACAAGAATTTTATTAGTAACAGTCTTGTGAAGTTCTGCCTTTTCATAGTACCGGAAAAATTCCCATCTGCAAGTTATGCATTTAACTTACCAGCAAGAGAGTGGCTTTCCCCCAGTTTTCTGGGGTTACTAGAGTTCTCTCGGGAGGTGATCAGCCTCCCTCCCTAGCAATTAAAGCTAGGGTTTTCCAGACTGTGCTCACCTGGGGAGTCTTACCTTCTTCCATGTTCAGAGTTTTTTTTCATTCCCAGAATCTTTCTCTTCAAACCTTCCATTGCCCTCAATTTTCATCAGGAAGATTCTGGTGGAGCCCACATCTTTTCTGGATTAAAGTTAATCCAGGGGCACCCAGATTTGGGGTTCACCCGAGTCCCCCTGGCTTCCTCTGGGATTTGGAAGGGGTAGCAAAATGCTACCATCTCTGGCCTTCATTTGCAATCCCAGAAGAGCCCCCACAAATGTTGTAGAATTTGAGAGAGGTTCAATTATTTGAATATGGAAAGGCCAGAACTCAGGAATGATTTTGAGAAGGAAAAATGGTTTATTGATGGCTGGCTGGACTCGGGAGCTTTCTGTTGCAACCCAAGCCTCGAACAAGATTTTTGAGTCCCTTTTATACAGAGAGAAAAGGCCAAATGGTCCTTTTGTTTCAGTTCTCAATAGGCTTGAATTAGCATATATCTTCCATGTTCGGGTAAGCTCTTAGCATGGACTTCGTACATTCTAGATAAGCTTTTAGCATATTTAGTTTGCATTTTCCCTGAATATTTGATGTTTATAGACTTTATATTGTTAAACTCTTTCCTGGAACTGGAGTCATTGCCATGGTCACCAAGGGCAGGACTGCAGCCTCTTACCCTTCCACACCCACAAGTCAGGACAGACAGTTTAGGTTAAGGTTATCTCTGAAGAGACAAAGAGCCTCCCACCCACAGCCCACATCAGGGGCAGAGGTGAAAGAAGAAACCTTTTACAAACTTCAAGCAAAAAGAGATAGTCTCGGCAGAGATAAACAAGGACAGGGCTATTTTTCTCTGGAGCAAGAACAGGTGAGCTTTAATAAATCATTTAACCATGCCCTTGACAAGGTGATTGAACTAATCTGCACACAAAACTAGACATTTCATTGAAAGTCAGTGATGTCCACATTAATTCAGTAATTCAACTCAAACAGCACATTTCTTGCCAAATGTATAAGGATTAACTTACAGGGAATCCATTGAAACTGAAATAGAGCCCTCATAACAAACTCCAGCAGAGCCCAAGTATTTTAGCAACAAAACTTGCATTCCAAAGTACAAAATGAAGCCTTTGATGCAGGGCTTCCTGTCTTTGCCCCTGGCAGCAGCCACAATAATGTCTTCTGAGCTGTCACTAACACCCCCAAAATCTTCCTCCCTCTTCCCGGCTCCAGACATACTTCCAGCTCTCTTGAGTTAGGCCCATCTAAGCCACTCCTGTCTATATCCTCTTTGCTCCATACTAGGGGCTGAAAGTTCAAATAAAAACAAATTCTGTTGTCTAACCAGCTTGGTGAATGCAAGGGAAATAAAATTGCCTAGACCATGCGCAGTGCTGATGCGTGCAAGTAGTGCCGTGCCACGCAAGGGTGTCCCCCGTGTAGGGGAGCCCCACACGCAAGGAGTGTGCCCCATAAGGAGAGCTGCCCAGTGTGAAAGAAAGTGCAGCCTGCCCATGAATGGCGCCACCCACACTTCCTGTGCCACTGACAACAACAGAAGCAGACAAAGAAACAAGATGCAGCAAATAGACACAGAGAACAGACAACCGGGGGAGGGGGGTGCAGAATTAAATAAATGAATAAATCTTTAAAAAAAATAAAATAAAATAAAATTGCTTAAAGACTATTTCAAACCTGTAGATCACCAATGAGGTCCCTGAGTAGTCCTTTTGATTTTACTCTTCCCTTTCTCTTCTCTTCAAAAGACCAGAGGATTTTTGTTTTATTTTGTTTTGGGTTTTTTTTCCTCACAAAAAAATGATTGTTTTGTGCTCTTTAGGCACCACTTCTCAGATGTTTTCCTGTGTGAGTCGGTTACTGTTTAACAGAATATAATAAAGCTAGTATTTCTATGTCTCCTTCCTTCTGAGAAGCCTTAACCACTTGCTTCACTCCACCTCATTCTGAATATCATTGTGAGAAAAGTGTGGCTACACTTATGCCACTGACAGAGAAAAGAGGCATAAAGAAGTGGCTAGTGATAAGGCTAAGAATATGACCTTAGGTTTCTAATCTTTAGCCTAGATTCTTTTGTTAAATTTTATTGCCAAGACATAGAATTCCTGGAATTTGTGTTCTCGTTCTTTAAATGTGAACTTTCCTGGTAAAACTGAAACTCATTAACTGACCTTTGCATCTTTGGAGGTGTCAAACTTTCCTATTTCTTGTATTTGTAGCAATATTGCCAGTCTTTCAAGCTCATCCCTCTTTGTGACTAGCCAGATACCCACACTGCACCCTGCAACTGTCTTAACCCACAGGAGTAGCAAGCACTGTAATCAGCTGATTTTTCTTTCTCAGTGTTTTGCACACTGATGGAATGATTGAAATTCTGGTGAATCACATTGTAATAGTCTCCAAAGTGATCACTTTGCTTCTAGATATTTCCCTTTTCTAATGTAGCACTTCAAATATTTCCAGGAATTTTACCTCCCAAAGGCATTATTTTAATCATATGCCTTGTTTAAAAACTTTAATGTCCCCTCTCTCCTTACAAAATAAAACCCAAACTTCTCATCTAGTAATCACAGCCTAATCTTATAACACTGAGATCATCACATAAAGATGTTTATTACAGATATGTAATTACTTTAAAGTAAAACATTAAAGTAATACTTATAGTACCTCAGTGTTGAAGTCCTCAAGTAGCTACCTTCAAATTTTCTTGTCATATAGTAGCTAATATAGCGATATGTTTATTAAAGATGTTAAAAAAATTTTATAATGAGTAAATGAAATAATAAATAATGGTTTATATTTCCACATTTTCCACATAATATCTGCCTTGCCATTGCCAAAATTGTAAACCAAATTCGTATATTTGAAAAGAATCAAGCACTGCATCTATAAGAAGACAAAAGAGATAAATATGCCAGTGTAATTGAGTATATGATAATATCACCCCACAACTTAAAAAATAAGTATTTTCCCTCCACTAGTGCATAGTAGAAAATGCAGAAATTTCATATAAGTCCAAAAACATTCATACAAGTCACCTGTATCCTACCTCCAGATATTCAATGCTAATATTTCAGCGTGCAACATTATCAATGCTTTTTTCTTTTACCAGTAATAATATTGAGAGAAAAAAGCTCTTACGATTGTTTTATACTAAGTGGGTGAAATTGTCCCTCTTTACAGATTTATGATTTTTATGGTTTTTAGTAGAATGAAGGCGCTCTAAGTTTGGAAATGGAAATATAATGGATTTGTATTTTCATACCTTTATATATAAATCTGCCTATTATTCTTCATGTGACTAAAATAAATTAGTTCTTCAGAAGGAAAAGGCTGGAAAGTTGTATTTTCCCTTGTTCTTTCTTGAGCTGAAAATATTTAGATGTGGAATTTTCCTCCATTGCTACACCCCACAGGAAAGGTAAAAATAATCTCAAATTTCATATAAAGACTGGATTTAGCAGATTTCTGAGGGATTGTTCAAATAAAGAGTAGCACTTGTGTTATTTTGTTATTCCTTTTTTTAAATTGAAGGAAGGCAAGTTTCCCTTGTGGGTGTAGATTGACAACTTGCATAGAAATAAATGATTTAGAATTTGTTGTTTAAAGTACATACTTGTAGGGTGGCACCGTGTGGGAGCACGGCGACAGCAAGGGTCGGCTCGTCTCCAGGCGCCAGTGCGAGTCGGACCTGGGTGGCAGGAACGGGCGTTAAGGCCCTCCGCTTGGGGTTCGGGTGTACTGCCCGCCCCTCTGCCCAGCTGCACCCACTTCCCCTCGGTGGCTTAACCCCGCCTCTCCCCCGAGGGCCACCGCCGCGCCATGACAGCCCCGCCTCACTGCCACTGAGAACCCAGGCTACCCCGTCTTCTGCCCCCCACCAGTGATGCACCCCTGCATGAACCTATCAGCCATCTACCGCCCCCCAGCCACGGCCCCTGCCCCTCCCCCATCTTCACCCTATATTAACTGCTGTACTTCCTGAATAAATCAGACTTGCGCACAGATCCTGGTCTCCTTGGTAGTCTTCTTCCTACCGCGCATCCTCCGCACCTTGCCGGCCCCAGAGCGCCTTCTCGGAAGGCCCCTCCATGTGTTGCAGCCCTCCGCCCGAGCCCACACCGCCCCTGCAGTGGCCCTCCAGGTGAGCCCACACTGCGACATTTTGGCGTCCAACGTGGGGGCAACAACTTCCCGGCCAGACCCCCACCCGCCTCGCCCGCAAGGTAAGGACCCCCGTCTTTGCTAGGCCCCACTGTCGGCACCATGGGCAGCCGTCTTTCCTCCCACCAGGCGCCTCAGGTTAGGGCCCTTGCCGGCCTTTTAGACACCAATCATATGAATGTCTCAGTAAAGCAGCTCCAAACGTACTGGGACCTTTTGCTGCCTTTCAACCCCTGGCTCTCCACTTGCCAGTGTGGGACCCAGACACGTACACTAACCTCATTGACCGCGTCACGGCGGCTATGGAGTAAGAGAACAAGCGTTTCCCCCCCAGCCTTCTCCCCACGCTCATCGCCATTCTCTTGTGCCTCCAGGGCACCCCCGTCAATCGGGATGCTTTCCACTGCACCTGCGGTAAGAGCAAGGGAGAGGGGTCTCAGTCAGACAGTGATTCCGACACCGAGTCCTGGTCCAGCCACGTCAACAACGCCCTGGACTCTTGCCCGCCCAAACCGGACGCGCCTACCTCGCCCCAAGATGGCGAACTTCTGCCTTCTTCTTGGGAGGATAAAGGGAAGTTCCTCCCCCTATACCCGCCCCCTCCGGCCATGGCGCCATCTTGGCCCCCACCGGAAGAGGAGCGGGTGCCATCTTACAAGCCGCCTACCCCCTGGGGCAGTCTGCCATCTTGTGAGGTGCCGCCATCTTGGGACGAGCCACGTTCTCGTCCCACCCCTTGGGCACCCCCCGCCGCGGATCCCTCATCTGCCAGAGGGCCCATGGGTACTTGGCCCCCGCGGGCAGAGGCCCCCACGCATCAGACGCCGCTCTTATACCCGCTGAATGCCGCCCCCTCGCGGCACCGTCCGCAGGATTGGTACCCCTTTACAGCCGACGAAATAAAAAATCTCCGCAAGGCTGTTAAAGAGGACGGCCTCGGTAGCCCGTACGCCCAACATTTGCTTGAGGAGCTTAGCACTCAGCTCACAGTTCCGTAAGACTGGGTTTCCCTCGCTCGGGCCATTCTAACCCCCGGCCAATTCATCGACTGGCGTGCTCACTTTACATCAGAGGCAGAAAAGCAAGTGGCACACAATGCCTGTGTCGGGGCTCGCCATCCCCCGGACGCTTACACAGGCACGGGCCAATTCGCCAATCTGGCCCAATATCACAACGCCTCCCCCGAGTTCTGGCTCCAACTTCGAGAGCTGGCTTTACACGCTTTCCGCAGCTGCTCCGCCACCAGACCTGAGCCACTTGCCAAGCTAGTCCAACAAAAAGACGAAGACTTCGCCGATTTCGTATCCCGGGTTCAGGAGGCCTGCAAGCGCAAAGTCCCTGGCGAGCGTGCGCAACAAGCCCTCGCCTGGGAACTCATTCTGGAAGGGGCCACCAATGCCTGCCGACAAGCCATCCTACCAATGAAGGAAAGGGGAGTACATGACTGGATCCTGGCCTGCTCCCACATAGACCCGCAGGCCACTGCACTGGCTCAGGCCATAGCCACGGCCATGTCCCTCTCCTCCGACTGCTTCAAATGCGGAGAAACTGGATATTTTGCCCGCGAATGCCCTCATGCCGCCCGACCATGACCATCCACGAACACGCCTCGAGACACCGGAGGAGCCAGACTATGCGCGCCTCCCACCCCATGTCCCCGCTGTGGCAAAGGATACCATTGGGCCCGTGACTGCCGCACCGCCAACAGCCAATGGCAGCCTTTAAATGCAAGAGGGGGCAGGCCTCAGCCCCGCCAGCAAGAGGCCGCTCACCCACGCCACCACCCCCTGCCGTAATGTGGACCATTCCACTGGGACCCAAGAAACCAATAATGGAGTTAGAGGTTGAAGGCCAATGGTTAGAGGGAATCCTTGACACTGGGGCAGAAATATCCTGCTTCCCAGAAACAGCCGCACACAACTGGGGTGTGCTCCCCAGCCCCCGCGTCATTGGAGCCACCAGAACAGCTCCCTCATTCTAAACCAGCCGAGATCTTATTTGGAAGGACAAGGAAGGCCACCAAGGCACCTTCCGCGCCCTTGTCCTACCCGGCATCGACAATATCCTCTGGGGCCGGGATGTCCTCTCGAACTGCGGAGCCATTCTATCCACGGCTCCCCCCCAATGATATACGCCACTGCTCGCATTACACCTCCAGCACCCACTCCTCTTGAATGGGATACTGAGGAGCCCATTTGGGTGGAGCAGTGGCCCATCTCATCCCAGAAACTGTTAGTTCTCTGAGCTCTTGTCTATGACCAGCTCGACGCAGGACACATTGAGCCATCCACCAGTCCGTACAACTCAGCAATCTTCGTCATTCAGAAGAAGTCAGGCAAGTACTGGCTCCTCCATGATCTGCGTGAGATCAACAAGCACATCCACCCAATGGGCTCCCCCCAAACGGGGTGCCCCCACCCCACGGCTATACCTAGACACTGGTGCGCTGCCACCATCGACATCAAGGACTGCTTCTTCTCCATTCCACTGCACCCAAAAGACCATCCAAAATTCGCCTTCACGCTCCCATGCACCAATCACCAAGAAGTAGCTGAGCGTTAACAATGGCGAGTCCTCCCGCAAGGGATGAGAAACAGCCCGGCCATCTGCCAGCTTTATGTCAATAAGGCAATTCAGCCATTAAAGAACTTTGCATACATTGCTCATTACATGGACGACCTTCTCGTGGTGCATGAAACCCCTGGAGGCCTCCAAGCCATCTTCATGGCATTACTGCACCATCTCAACGACCTTGGCCTACAAGTCCAACAAGATAAGGTACACATGGAGCTCCCCTTCACCTTTCTAGGCTTCAACATCCACAACACCATCACGCCTGCGGCCCCCCAACTGGCCATTCCGCAGAAGCTATCTCTGACAGAGCTACAGCAAATCTGTGGGCACATCAATTGGCTCCGTTCGGCTCTCCCAATCACCACCACTCAACTACAACCCGTCTTCACCCTCCTGCAAACCGACCAAGACCCTCCGCAGGCCATAACAAAGAAAATCGCTATCACCTTGGCTGTGCAGGAGGCCATCCGAGCGGTCAATGATGCCCTGCGAGAATGCCAACTGCAGCGTCATGACCCCAACTAAGCCATCTTGGCGCTGATCCTGCCTACCACGGGTATGCCCACCGGGCTCCTCTGGCAGAAGGGGCCCCTTCTCTGGCTCCATACCGCCAAAAGCAAGCTCAGAAAAATCGGCCCACAAGTCACCCTCTGGATCTCCTTGGCCATTGACCTCGTCCGGCAATGCACCCACACATATGGTACTCCCCCTGACACCATTGTGTGGCCGCTTGATGCCAAGAAAACCACCACGCTGCTTCTGTCCAGTCCAGACATGCAAGTCCTTGCGGAACTCTTCCATGGCGAATTTGACAACCACTACCCCAGCCATTGGCTGCTTCAGGGCATCTCCCAGTTATCCTTTATCCCTCTGCCGCACCACCCCTTCCCGTCTCGCCGCCCCTACCCACATGCCACCACCGCCTTCACTGACGCCTCCAAGCACAAGTTCGCAGCTGTCATCTACTCGCCTGGTATGTCAGAGCCTCAAATACTCATCCACATCAATGTGAACTCTGTCCAGGTAGGAGAGCTCCAAGCCGTCGTCCTAGCTCTCCGCGCCTGTCCTGACAGACCCCTCAACATCTTCACCAACAGCCTGTACACCTTGCAAGTCTGTCAAGTCTTGGCTTTCGCCACGTTTTTTCCTGCCAAAAGGCCTATCGACCAAGCACTCCTAACTCTCCAGTCTCTTGGAAAACCGCACGGCGCCCTGGTACATCACCCATGTGAGGAGCCATTCTGGCCTTCCTGGACCTATCGCCGCTGGCAATAACCTCGCCAATCAAGCCGTCCAAGCCCTCCCAGCCTCAGTAGAGCGCTCGGGAGGCCGACCGCCCGCCCCTCCACCTGGTGACCTCCTCAACCAAGCCAAGCTACTCCACTCTCGATTTCACTTCTCTGCCAGGAGCCTTCACAAGTTGTTCCCGGAACTTTCCATCCAGGCCTGCAAGCACATGGTCAGATGCTGCCGAACCTGTGCACCCCTTCTGCCCCTTGGGCCGCTACAGTTGCAAGGAGTTAATCCGCGTGAGCTACGCCCCAATGCCCGATGGCAAATGGACGTCACCCATGTGCCCCAGTTCGGCAGGCTCAAGTATCTCCATGTGGCCATCGACACCTTCTCCCACCTGTGCTATGCCATTCCCCTCCCAGGAGAAACAGGCAAGCACTGCATTCAGGCCCTCAGACAAGCCATCCTCTTCATGGGAGTCCCATGGGACCTGAAAACCGACAATGGACCAGCATATCGCAGTGCTTCCTTCGCCGCATTCCTGAGGCTATACAACATCACTCATCACTTTGGAATTCCATTCAACCCCCAAGGTCATCCCCGCCACACACCTGGAGAAATTGTCACCTCTGCCTTAATCCACCACAACCTCCTCTGCTTTGATGAGGATGGCCTTTCCCCAGTACATGCTCATTGGGGCCCATCCTACCGGCCCACACAGGCCCCCTTGTTCAGTGGAAAGACCCCAAGACTAACATCTGGTCAGGGCCTGCCCCCCTCCTTGCCCAGGGAAGGGGTTTTGCTTGTGTCTTTCCAGATGACGCCGCCCAGCCCATCTGGATCCCAGGACGCCTCATCCGGCCCGCCACCGCCGAACCGCCTGACCCGGAGAGAGAAACATCGCCAGTGACACCTCGCCCCTCAGATGGCCATGATGACCCTGAATGCCGAACCCGACCCTCTCCGCCAACAAGTTCTGCGGCTACTCCACCTAGCCCAAGCTGAAAGGGCCCGGCGGCCACCGCCACCCACCTTCACCCACCCACCAAGACAGGTTTCTTGAATGCGCTGCCTGGCGAGGCCCCCCCCAACAAAATGAGCACTGGCCCTTCCTCTTCCACCTTCTTCGGTGCTTAATAAAAGAAAAGGGGGAAATGTAGGGTGGCACCGTGTGGGAGCGCGGTGACAGCAAGGGTCGGCTCGTCTCCAGGCGCCAGTGCGAGTCGGACCTGGGTGGCAGGAACGGGCGTTAAGGCCCTCCGCTTGGGGTTCGGGTGTACTGCCCGCCCCTCTGCCCAGCTGCACCCGCTTCCCCTCGGTGGCCTAACCCCGCCTCTCCCCCGAGGGCCACCACCGCGCCATGACAGCCCCGCCTCGCTGCCGCCAAGAACCCTGGCTACCCCGTCTTCTGCCTGCAACCAGTGATGCACCCCTGCACGAACCTATCAGCCGTCTGCTGTCCCCCGACCACGCCCCCTGCCCCTCCCCCATCTTCACCCTATATTAACCGCTGTACTTCCTGAATAAATCAGACTTGCGCACAGATCCTGGTCTCCTCGGTAGTCTTCTTCCTACCGCGCGTCCTCCGCACCTTGCTGGCCCCAGAGCGCCTTCTCGGAAGGCCCCTCCATGTGTTGCAGCCCTCCGCCTGAGCCCACACCACCCCTGCAGTGGCCCTCCGGGCGAGCCCACACTGCGACACATACTTATTATTCCTTTGGTTGCACATTTTTTTCTGACTTGGTTTCTTCAAATTAGAAATCAGTGCAATATTTTGTTTCCCAGCAAGAAGGAATATTTTGGCCAAGTCACTCTTTCCAGCATACTTGTCAGACAACTGCCATATGGGGGAGAATGGCACAGGATTGGGAGGGAGTTTCTCCTCTGCCTCTAGTCATATGAAGAAATTAATTTTTCTGTGTCAGATACGTAATAAACTTTCTTCTCACCCTAAACCCCAAAATAAAAAAAACACTCAATTTACCGATTTAATAGCAATTTTCTTATTTCTCTTGGACTGCATTTCACATTAGGTTCCTTCAGACCTATAAATAATACTTTCCTGGGTAAAATGAGCAACAATCCAGATCAGTGACACTGACACAGGGAAAAGAACACTAGAGTTTATATATTAGCATACATCCTACTACTAAGTTCTACATTTGTCCACAGTGAAGAGGTGTTCATTATGGTTCTTTTATTTGAATTAAGCAATGATTTTACTCCTTTTTTTTTAATGCATTTTAAAAAATATTTTTTTAATATTTATTTTTATTTTTTCTCTCCCCTTTCACCCCCTCCCCAGTTGTCTGTTCTCTGTGTCCATTTTGCTGCGAGTTCTTCTTTGTCCACTTCTGTTGTTGTCAGCGGCATGGGAATCGGTGGTTTTCTTTGTTGGGTCATCTTTTGTG
This sequence comes from Dasypus novemcinctus, assembly GCF_030445035.2. NCBI lineage: Eukaryota > Metazoa > Chordata > Mammalia > Cingulata > Dasypodidae > Dasypus > Dasypus novemcinctus. Next base: position 91,983,497 of record NC_080704.1, on the reverse strand, counting down.
AGCTCTCTGCGTGGGCAGCATCATTCTTAGGCAGGCTGCACTTTCTCTCACGCTGGGTGGCTCTCCTTACAGGGTGCACTCCTTGCGCCATGGAGCTCCCCTATGTGAGGACACCCCTGCATGGCAGGCCACTCCTTGCATGCATCAGCACTGCACATGGGTCAGCTCCACATGGGTCAAGGAAGCCCAGGGTTTGAACCGCGGACCTCCCATGTGGTAGATGGATGCCCTAACCATTGGGCCAAGTCTGCTTCCCATTCAATGCATTTTTAAATTACATATTTTTTTTACTTTAAAAGCTTTAGATTATATAAAAGTTACATAAAAATATAAGGGATTTCCGCAAACACTTTTCCCTTCCCTTCCCACCCATTCCCATTTCAGAAAAAATCCACATTAGTGTGGTATATTTGCTACAAATGATGAACAAATTAAAGCATTGCTACTAACCAAGGATTTCAGTTTACATTTTGTCTCACATTTTGTAGGTTATGACAAAGTATACAATGTCCTTTTTCCATCACTACACTGTCATGCAGGACAAATCAAATGTCCTGAAAATGCCCTCCATTGCACCTATTTTTCCCTCTCCCATCCCTTAGAACCTCTTGTCACAACTGCCTATACATCAGTGATGAGTCCTTCCATTGTTAGAATAATCATAAGCCTAGAGTGGAAATATAGTAAATCTACTTTAGTCCATTGCTCTTGACAAATGTTAAAACACTTATTTTTGTCACAGAATCTGAATCTTATGTATGACATAAAAAGCAGGCATTTATTTAGTGCAATGGTACGCAGGCACATTTGAAAATAGTATGCATGTGTGCTAGGAAGGTCTGTCCTTCAAATTTCATGGTTGTCTTTATTTTCACTTGAATTATAATGAAATTAATATTACTACAAAAGAAGACAGGAGACGAATGGCAAGAAAGATTTTGTATAACAGTTCACAGAAAAGAGACTAATCTTTTTCTTACTTTACAGAATTATTGTAAAGAATATTATTTTAAAGAATTTTCCCCACTTACCATGGGCTGTGGCTTAGATGACATTTTATTAGCTTTTTTTAAAATCATTTATTTTTTTAAAGTTACATTCAAAAAATATGAGGTCCCATTCAACACCCCTGCCCCCACCCCCCACTCCCCCCACAGCAACACTCTCTCCCATCATCGTGACACATCCATTGCACCTAGTAAGTACATCTCTGAGCATCACTGCACCCCTATTCAATGGTCCACATCATAGCCCACACTCTCCCATGTTCCATCCAGTGGGCCCTGGGGGGATCTACAATGTCCCGTAATTGTCCGTGAAGCACCACCCAGGACATCTCCTCATCCCGAAAATGCCTCCACATCTCATCTCTTCCTCCCATTCCCCAAACCAAGCTGCCACCATGGCTACCCTTCCCACACCCATTCCACATTGTCTCTGTGGACATTGGATTGGTTGTGTCCATTGCACATCTATGTCAAGTGGGGGCTTAGATTCCACATGGATACTGGATGTACTCCTCCTGCTTTCAGTTGTAGACACTCTAGGCTCCATGGTGTGGTGGTTGACCTTCTTCAACTCGATGTTAGCTGAGTGGGGTAAGTCCAATAAATCAAAGTGTAGGAGCTGAAGTCTGTTGAGGTTCTGGGCCTGGGTGTCATATTATCAGTCCAGAGATTCAGAATCCCTAAATATATCTAAAACCCCAGCACCAACTACAATTCCATTAAAGTAGCATGCAAATCTTGTGAAGAGAGATCCCCTCTGAGTCCAATTCCATCACTCAGAAACACCAGCTCCAAAGAAGGGCCATCTGCCATGGCAGTGAACCCCATCTGCCTTGAGCATAGGACCCGTGGGTCTCTTTATCCCTCAAAAGAACCAATACCTGGGGTTGTATCTACTTTATCTGTCTCTCAGACTCTGCTCAGTTGTGCATAAGGGCATTCCTTCTGACAACCTCCAGACTATTTTTTACAGACTCATAGCCTTATATTCTCATTTCTCCTTTCTTTTTCCCCCTTACATTAGGTCAAACAGCATTTTGAAGTCATGTTATTATATGTAGACAGGAATATTCTGCTGATCTGTGTTGAACCTTTAATTCAAGGTCCTTTTATAGTTGCATCTTCAGCTGATATGTGGTAGTGATCCCTCGGTGCCAGGGAGGCTCATCCCCGGGTGTCATGTCCCACAGTGGTGGGAATGCACTGCATCTACATGCTGAGTTTGGCTGTGAGAGTGGCCACATTTGAGTAACATGAAGGCTGTTAGGAGGAAACTCCCAGGCACAGTGCTACTCTAGTCCTTATTCTTATTGCAGGTGTATAGGCTCAAAAGCATACCCATAAGTATCAGGAGCCCACTGTTGGGCCCTCCTTCCTTCCTGGTTCTTGCTGTTGCACCTGGGGGACTGCCGCTGCTCCCCTAGGGTCCACGACAGTGTCTCCCCAGCCAGGGGCCCAGTACACCCCCCCCAGCTATTGTTTTTAATTGTTTCCACTATGAGTATATCTAGACATTACTATATACCCTGGGCATATGCCCTGTATAACACTCCCTGTCAACCATATATATCCTGTCAATAACATCCTATATTAGTGTTCCTCCGCTGCCATTGTTGAACCACTCTGTGATCCAAAACTTCCCGTAAAGTCAATCCCAACATAATGTTAGCTTCACAAGAGTCTTAGATCACTGAAATTCATATATACAATATACAGTACTTCCCCAGATTCACCATACAACCTTTTCCCTTCCACAGCGATATTCACATAACTTGTTTGTATCATATTTCCTGAAACTGATGTACAGATTCTGAGACAATAGCTTTCAAACAAGATGACATCTGTGCTTACTATGTGGTCCATACTTTAGGTTGTACAGTTTTCTAACCTTTTTAGTTATCCTATGTTTTGCCTTATGGTTTACATTATTAGTCTGTCGTCCCCTATATGTTTTTGGAGTAATATTACATGTGTTATATTCATCTTCATGTACTCTCACAAAACTCCTCTCTTGCCCCCATATTTGCCTTGTTTCCATCCATTCCACATCCATTTTCCCCTCCCCTTGGGGCCCACAATGCCAGTCAATCTCAATTTCCTGAGAGGCCATGTCCAGAGATACTTGCAGCAGTATTCAGGGCCTGACTTTCTCAACTGCCCTAATGCCCTGGGAGCCATCCTTTCTCACTAGAGATACAGTTCTCTCTATTTGATGGCATTAGTCCTCCCCAGGATGTGGGTCCACCCCACCTCTCACTTCTTGGGTCTCTTCCCAAAGGTACAACCCACCTTGGCAAAATGAGCCTTCAGCTATTCACCCTGAGTCTGTCCCGCATCAGACCATACCCCCTGAGTATCCTAAACAGGTAACCCTCCTACTTATACTTTGATACGATTTTCTCAACATTTTGTTCTCAAAGAACACCTGACGCTCTTCCATGTTCATATGTTGCCCCTTCCTCCCCCCAATTTTTGGACAATATTACTCCTCCGCCCATCCCCAGCCCCTCTCAAACCCTCAAAGCCCCACCCGAAGGCAACCTCTTGCCCCCATTTTGTCCCTTCTTTGTGCTCATACTTACCACCAGCTCATCACAGATTCCACCCCTCCAGACGTTAACTCACATCCTTCCTCCTCCCCCCGATTTCCTGTAAGCCTCTTTTCCGGTGTCTAGCTCTCTGAGGCAGTTTGCTTATTTCATATCATTGAGGTCATGCAGTATTTGTCCTTCAATGCCTGGGTTGCTTCACTCAACATAAGATTCTCAAGTTTCATCAATGTTATCACATGTGATTGTAGTTTATTTGTTCTAACAGCCGAGTAGTATTCCATTTTGTGTATATACCACATGTTATTGATCCACTCATCTGTTGATGGACATTTGGATTGATTCCAACTTTTGGCGATAGTAAACAACGCTGCTATGAACATTGGTGTACATATATCTGTTTGTGTCCTTGTTGTCAGTTCTGATGGGTATATACCCAGCAGTGGTATTGCTGGGTCATTTGGCAAATCTATGGTTAGTTTTTTGAGAAACCGCCAAACTCTCCTCCAGAATGGTTGGATCCTTCTGCATTCCCACCAGCAGTGGATGAGTGTTCCCATTTCTTCACATCCTCTCCAGCATTTGTATTCTTCTGTTTTTTTCATAGCTGCCAATCTTATGGGAGTAAGATGGTATCTCATTGTAGTTTTGATTTGCATTTCCCTGATAGCTAGAGATTTGGAACATTTTTTCATGTGCTTTTTAGCCATTTGTATTTCTTCTTTGGAGAAGTGTCTGTTTAAATCTTTTTGCCATTTTTAAAATGGGTTATTTATCTTTTAGTTTTCAAGATTTATGAGTTTTTTATATATGCAAGTTGTAAGTCTCTTATGAGATATATGGTTGCCAAAATTTTCTCCCATTGTGTGGGTTCCCTTTTTACTTTCTTGACAAACTCCTTTGAGGTGCAGAAGGCTTTAATTTTGAGGAAGTCCCATTTATCTATTTGTTCTTTTGCTGCTCTTGCTTCTGGTGTGAAGTTCATAAAGCCATTTCCTATTACAAGGTCCTGTAGATGTTTCCCTACACTTCTTTCCAAGATCTTTATGGTCTTGGCTCTTATATTTAGGCCTTTGATCCATCTTGAGTTGATCTTTGTATAAGGTGTGAGATGGTAATCCTCTTTCTTTCTTTTACATATGGCTATCCAGTTCTCCAGGCACCATTTGTTGAATAGGCCATTCTCTCCCAGTTGAGAGGGTTTGGTGGCTTTATCGAATATTATATGGCTATATACCTGAGATTCTATATCTGAACTTTCAATTCGATTCCATTGTTCTGTGTGTCTCTCCTTATGCCAATACCATGCTGTTTTCACCACTGTAGCTTTGTAGTATGTTTTGAAGTCAGGAAGTGTGATTCCTCCTATTTCGTTTTTCTTTTTCAATATGTCTTTGGTATTCAAGGCCTCTTTTCTTTCCAAATAAATTTCATAGTTAGTTTTTCTAGTTCCTTTAAAAGGCTGTGTTGATTTTTATTGGGATTGCATTGAATATGTAGATCAGTTTTGGTAGGATAGACATCTTAATAATATTCAGTCTTCCTATCCATGAACAAGGAATATTCTTCCATTTATTTAGGTCTTCTTTGATTTCCTTGAACAGTCTTGTATAAGTTTTTTACCTCTTTAGTTAAATTTATTCCTAAGTATTTGATTTTTTTATTTACTATTGTGAATGGTATTTGTTTCTTGATTTCCTCCTGATCTTGCTAATTATTGGTGTACAGAAATGCTACTGATTTTTGCACATTGATCTTATAACCTGCGACTTTGCTGAACTCATTTATGAGTTCATTTATAGCAGCTTTGTTGTAGATCTCTCAGGGTTTTCTATGTATAAGATCATGTCATCTGCAAATAATGAAATTTTGACTTCTTCCCTTCCAATTTGAATGCCTTTTATATCTGGTTCTTGCCTCAGTGCTCGTGCAAGTACTTCCAAGACAATGTTAAATAGGAGTGGGAGACAATGGGCATCCTTGTCTTGTTCCTGAGTTTAGAGGAAAGGATTTCAGAATTTCACCATTGTAGACAATGTTGGCTGTAGGTTTTTCATATATACATTTTATCATGTTCAAAAAATTTCCTTCTACTCCAATCTTTTGGAGAGTTTTTATCAAGAAGGGGTGCTGTATTTTGTCAAATGCCTTTTCTGCATCTATAGATATAATCATGTGTTTTTTTTCCTTCAATCTGTTTATATGGAGTATCACATTAATTGATTTTCTTATGTTGAACCATCCTTGCATACCTGGAATAAATCCCACTTGGCCATGTTGTATAATTCGTTTAATGTGTTGTTGAATATGATTAGCAAGTATTTTGTTAAGTATTTTTGCGTCTAGGTTCATTAGAGAAATTGGTCTGTAATTTTCCTTTCTTGTGGTGCCTTTGTTTCTCTTTGGTACTAGGATAATGTTGGCCTCATAGAAGGAGTTCAGCAATGTTCCTTCTGTTTCGATTTTTTGGAATAGTTTCAACAGGATTGGTGTTAGTTCTTTCTGGAATGTTTTGTAGAATTCACCTGTCAAGCCGTCTGGCCCTGGGCTCTTCTTAGTTGGGAGATTTTTAATGACTGATTCTATCTCTTTGCTTATGATTGGTTTGTTAAGATCCTCAATTTCTTCTTTCATCAATATGGGCTGCTTATGTGTTTCTAGGAATTTGTACATTTCCTCTAAATTGTCATTTTTGTTGGAATATAGTTTTTCAAAGTATCCTCTTATGATAGTCTTTATTTCTGTGGGATCAGTGGTGATATCACCTTTCTCATTTCTTATTTTGTGTATTTGCATCTTTTCTCTTTTTTTCTTTGTTAGTCTTGCTAAAGGTTTTTCAATTTTGTTGATCTTCTCAAAAACCAGCTCTTGGTTTTGTTTATTTTTTGAAGTGCTTTCTTATTTTCTATTTCATTTAGTTCTGCTCTTATATTTGTTATTTCCTTCCTTCTTCTTCCTGTTGGGTAACTTTGTTGTTGTTTTTCTAATTCTGTCAAAAGAGCAGTTTGTTCTTCAATTTTTGCTCTTTCTTCTTTTTTGATATGTGAATTTATGGCTATAAATTTCCCTCTCAGTACTTCTTTTGCTGCATCCCATAAATTTTGGTATGTTGTGTTATCATTATCATTTGATTCAAGGTAGTCATTGATTTCTTTTGAGATTTCCTCTTTCACCCATTGTTTTTCTAAGAGTGTGCTGTTTAATTTCCAAATTGTGGTGTGAAGTCTGGGCCTCCATCACTTGCAAATTTCCAGCTTCACTCCACTGTGTTCAGAGATATTGTTTTGTATGATTTCGATCTTTCTAAATTCATTAAGCCTTTCTTTGTGGCCTAGCATATGGTGTATCTTGGAGAATGTTCCATGTGCGCTTGAGAAAAATGTATATCCTGCTGTGTTTGGGTGTCATGATCTATATATGTCTATTAGATCCATCTCTTCTAGTATACTGTTCAAATGTTCTGTTTCTTTAGTGATTCTCTTTTGAGATGTTCTGTCCAGATCTGATAGTGGTGTATTAAAATCCCCCACTATAATTGTAGATGCATCTATTTTTTCACTTAGTTTTTCCAGCATTTGTTTCACATACTTAGAGGCACCCTTGTTAGGGGCATAAATATTTATGATCTTTCGATCTTCTTGACAGATTGTCCCTTTCACTAAAATGTAGTATCCTTTGTCTCTCACAATTGTTTCGCATTTAAAGTCTATTTTGTCTGATATTAATATAGCTACTCCTGCCTTTTTTTCGTTATTGTTTGCTTGTATGATTGTTTTCCAGCCATTCACTTTCAACCTCCATGAGTCTCTGGGTCTAAAATGTGTCTCTTGCAGACAGCATATAGATGGGTCATATTTCCTTATCTAGTGTCCCAGTCTGAATCTTTCGATCGGTGAGTTTAGTCCATTGACATTCAGTGTTATTACGTTCAGAGAATTATATGTGGTAGCCATATTTTGGTTGGATTTGTCTTTGTTATATTTTGTTTGTAATATTTTATTTTCCCCTTCTATTTTTGTCTTTTTTGTTGTTCTTACACTCTCCTCCATCTCTGACTGTCCTGTTTTTTCCTTTCTTCCTGCAGAACTCCCATAAGAATTTCTTGAAGGGGAGGTTTCTTGCTGATATACTCTTTCAGTTTCTGTTTAACTGTGAATATTTTGAACTCTCCATCATTTTTGAATGCTAGTTTAGCTGGATAGAGTATTCTTGGTTGGAAATTTTTTTCCTTTAGTACCTTGACTGTATCATACCACTGCCTTCTTGCCTCCAGCGTTTCAGATGAGAAATCAGCACTTAATCTTATGGAGCTTCCCTTGTATGTCATGGTTTTCTTTTCTCTTGCTGCTTTTAGAATTTTCTCTTTGTCTTGAGCATTGGATAATTTGACAAGTATATGTCTTGGGGTGGGCCTGTTGGGGTTTATGACCAGTGGAGTGCGCTGTGCTTCTTGGATATGTACATCTGTCTCTTTCAGTAGATTTGGGAAGTTTTCAGGCATTATTTCCTGCAACACTCCTTCTGACCCCTTTCCCTTCTCTTCTCCTTCTGGAATGCCTATAATACGTATGTTTGAGCGTTTTGCATTATCATTCAGGTCCCTAAGTCCTATCTGGATTTTTTCTACCTTTTTATTGACCACTTCTACTATCTGTTTGATTTCCAGTGTACTGTCTTCCACATCACTAATTCTCTGCTCTGCCTCTTCTAGTCTGCTGATATTAGCTGCAAGCGTATTTTTGATTTCTTGCATTGTGGTGTTCATTTCCATCATATCTGTTATTTTTTTGCACATGTCTGCAATTTCCCCTCCAAGTGTTTTCTTCACGTTGTTAACCTCTTTCATTACTTCATCAAATTTGTCGGTGATAAATGTTCTGAGATCTTTCTTTGCTTGTGCGAAGATCTGCTCCCCTTCCTGATTTTTAGTTTGTTGATTGGATTCAGCCATGTTTTCCTGGTTACTGGTTTGATTTGTATTTTTTTGTTGCTGTCTTGTCATCATTTCTTCTTGACGGGTTTAATCAGTTCCTTAGCTTCTTTGTCTAGTCTTGGAGATTAATTAACTGTTGTTTTTGCGTTAGTGTTATATCTTCTCTTTGTCCCTTTGTTCCTCTTATTCCGATTTCTTATTGCTGGTTAAGTTCACTTTAAAGAAAAGTATTAGTGTTGGGGAAAGGCAATTGTGTAAGGAAGGGAAAAGTGTAAAGTAGTATTGGTGATATATGTTAACAATGCAACAATATGAGTTCTGGGAGGATGGAGGTTAGATCCTGTAAATTGTGTAGAGTTATAGTAGTAGAAAAGTACCTATAATGAGGTAGACGACTGAATATGGGAGGAATGTGGTACGTAATAAGAAGCTATTGTTTTCGTAAGAGAGGGAAAGAGAAAAGAGAGGTAATAATTTCAAGGGCGGATACCAGATGGAAAACTAAACAAAGATATTAGAAATTAAGAGTTAGACACTTTGTGGTTCAAAGAAAGGGAGGTGGGATATAGGAGGGATAGCAGATGGTGGAGGATATCAAGTTGTAGGTGAAAGGGGGTAGTGTAGATAGCCTTAATCTATTCACAGAGAAATGAGGCAGTGGAGGATGAGGAAACCCATCAAATATGAGGTGTTTCCTGCAGGACCTATTGTATTGTTAAAATAAAATAGAATAAGAAGAAGATCAGGGACAAGAAAGAAAGGATAAAAAACAAAACAAAATAAAACAAAAAAAACACACACAAACACACACAAAGAACAGAAACCCCGCCGCCAGGCTCAGCTCCGCCCCGAGGGCCACCGCCGCTGAGCGCTCGGCCCGGCTCGGCTCCGCCCCCCGGCCGCTACGGCTCAGCCCGGCTCAGCTCTGCCCCCACCGCCGCCGCCGCTGGTCGCTCTGCCCGGCTGGGCTCTGCCCCCTCGGCCGCTGCCGCTCGGCCCAGCTCTGCCCCGCCCCCCTGCCGTCACCGCTCAGCGCTCAGCCTGGCTCGGCTCTGCCCCCCGGCCGCTACCGCTGGGCCCGGCTCAGCTCCGCCCCCACGGCCGCCACCGCTGGGTGCTTAGTCCGGATCAGCTCCGCACCCGCTGCTGATCGGCCCGGCTTGACCCCGCCCCCCCCGCCCGCCCGGCACTCGGCCAGCTCAGCTCCGCCCCCCCCCCCCCCCCCCGCTGTCGCTGGGCCTGGCTCGGCTCCGCCCCCATGTCCGCCGCCGCTCGGCGCTTGGCCCGGCTCCCCTGCCGCTGCGGCGCCAGACGCCTGGGCTCCGCCTACCCAAGGAGGGAATCCTCCACAATTAGCTGGAATGTCCGCATATGTTTCATAGACGGATCCTCTCTGTTACCTTCCTTCTCAATCGGTGTCCAGACACTTCCGGACCAGTAAAAATCCCGAAACAGCCCGGTCCCAAAGAGTCTCCAACTCCGCCCAGCCAATTTCCCCCCTGGAGCTAGTAACCAGGAAGTTCACTCAGCCGCTATCTTGCTCCCTTCTTATTATCTTGAGATACAGGCTTCAATGGCATTTATTTTAAATGCCCCATGTTAAGTGAAGCCTTCCTCTAAAATTCCTTGTTGCATCAAAAATTACAGAATTAATTTATTTCCACCCAATTGTCACCCTTCCCATAAATTTTTGTTAAAATATTAAAAATTAAAAATTACAGTTAACATAAGATTCATATTTAAATCAAGCCAAGAAGAACTGAGAATTTATTCTTATAATCTGGACATTTCCTTGACCACAGTGTTTATTTATGGTATTTGAAACAAACACAACATCAAAATGCATTTTATATAAGCATACCTGTACTTGACGAGTACACATATGAGTGGCCAAATAAACTACTTCCTCTCTGAAGCATGACTGCAATACTCTTTAAAAATTACCTTAGAAAAAATGTTCAAAGGTTTACTTAGGTGATGACTACTCAGATCTGTGATGAAAGTGAGTGTATACTTTGAATAGAATGTAAAAACATGGGACTCTATAACACAGTGATCCATGTGGTGGAAGATGAACAGTATTTCATAGAACAAATATGAGCATGTTTCTTCATAAACTATGACAAATGTACAATGCCAATACATGGTGTTAATAATATGGGGGTTGTATTAGTCAGCCAAAGAGGTGCTGATACAAAGTATCAGAAATCTGTTGGCTTTTATAGAGGGTATTTATTTGGGATAAATGCTTAGCTATAAGGCCCTAAAGGTATCATGCCAAGAAGAACAGATCCGTTTAAAAATATAATATTTCTTTTTAGAATTCAGAAGTAATCTCAAACTGCCACAGGAATGTATTGAAAAAATATGCCAAGTATACACTGTGGATCATAATTAGTGAAAATAGTCTGATCACGTTCTTTCATAATCTGTAACAAATATTCTACAACAATGTAACTTGTTGGTGGAGGAATGATGTATCGGAATTCTGCACATTATGCAAGATAGTTTTGTAAGATTCATGACTTCTCTAATAAAATACATTTTTTAAAAATGACTTCAGGATGCAATAGGAATTCTGCTTCCTTCAAGATGAGTGAACTTGATGGCCTATAATTATCATAGACAATGAATCATATGTTTCCAATTTTTAAAAAGGCCTTTAAGACAGAGACATATCCTGCTTTCTGATATTTTGATATAAAGTATATAGGTGTAAAATTCCTACTTCCATGGAAATGAGCATGCATACTGAGGGAAAGAAATTTTGAAATATCAGAAATACTTTTTAATCTAAGTGATCTGGCTCAATGTAGATCTGTCAGTTAGTATTACACAGTATACTTATTTGCTCTGTTATGGGTCAAACTTCAGTGTAAATTACTTTCTCCAGAAGCAACTATTATGATATGCCCCATGTCTGTCATTGAAACATTTGGATCCAATCTCAACACAAGTCCAAAAGCAGGGTGGCTACAGCACACATGAAAATTAACAAATTCCCCTATTTCAAAACTCCTGCTTTTCATTTTAATATACACATGTGAAGGGGGAAAGTAGTCATTTAACATTTCAATCTTTGTGATGTTTTTCTTCTCTTTGATCTGCCAAGTGAGCAGAAATACTCAGGTGTCAATTATTCCTACAGATAGAAAGGCAAGTAATTATATAGTAAGTTGAACTGCAAGGAAGGATCCCAGTTTTCTCTGTCTCTCTGTCACTCTTTGTGTGTCTCTGCCCCTTTCTCTCTGTCTCTGTTTCTGTCTCGCTCACTCTCTGTTTCTCTCTCTCTCTCTCTCTCTTCTCTCTCTCTCTCTCTCTCACACAACACACACACACACACACAAACCTGAAATATAGCCTGGTTTTTCAGACCATGTGCCTTCTGGTGATATTTATTTTGAGGAAAATTTGGAGTTAAACAAAATGATTTTCAGAGCCTGAAAGTCTAACAGTTACTACTTGCTTTTTTTTTTTTTACATTTTTTTTATTGATTTTGTAATAATATTACATTAAAAATATATATGTGAGGTCCCATTCAACCCCACCCCCCCACCCCACCTCTCCCCCCCCCCCCCCAGCAACACTCGTTCCATCATCATGACACATCCATTGGATTTGGTAAGTACATCTTTGGTCACCTCTGCACCTCATAGTCAATGGTCCACATCATGGCCCATACTCTCCTCCATTCCATCCAGTGGGCCCTGTGAGGATTTACAATGTCCGGTGATTGCCTCTGAAGCACCATCCAGGGCAGCTCCATGTCCCAAAGACGCCTCCACCTCTCATCTCTTCCTGCCTTTCCCCATACCCATCAGCCACCATGTCCACTTTTCCCAATCCAATGCCACCTCTTCTATGTGGACATTGGATTGGTTGTGTCCATTGCACCTCTATGTCAAGAGGAGGCTCAGATTCCACATGGATGTTGGATGCAATCCTCCCACTTTCAGTTGTAATCACTCTAGGCTCCATGGTGTGGTGGTTGTCCTTCTTCAATTCCATCTTAGCTGAGTGTGATAAGTCCAATAAATCATATTGTAGGTGCTGGAGTCTGTTAAGGCTCAGGACCTGGCTATCACATTGTCAGTCCAGAGATTCAAATCCGCTAAATATATCTTAAACCCCAACATTAACTGCACCTCCATCACCTTAGCATGAAAGTAATAATACAGTCAAAAGCAAGTAGTCTTCCTTCATAAGACTACTTGCTTTTGACTGTATTATTACTTTTAAGTAATTAAGTAATCTATATGCCACTTTCAGAATCTTTTACTTATCTTCTCTGGTTACCTGTACTCAATGATGTTAGAAGGTGTGTGGTTTTTGCAATAATATTGCTGAAGTATCTGCAAGTCTAATGAATATTTTTAAACTACAGCTCACAAAACCCTACATTTAATGTAAATAATACTACACTTTAAGGGAAATAAAATTATTTTTTAAAACATTCAAATATGTAGTTTTGTAAGAAAGAGATATGTAAATATATAAATGCTGATATTCAAGATTCATGTCCCCCTGCCTCTACCAAGTAGCTATCAAAATATGTTATGGATTTGAGTAATTCATTCCAAATTTATAAATCCATGGTTCTCTAAAGTGAGAACTGATGATCAGCGTGATGGCCCTGAGTCCTTTTATTGGCTGAAAAAATTATTATTTTAATAAGCAGATACTATTAATCAAGCTAATAGTATGTTTATTTGGCAATCTGCTAACCTCTCTATATGCATTATATAAAATAATATATCTGTAGGTGAATGTAAATTACATGATCAAGTAATCAAAAGAGCCAGGAATTGTACTTAGAAACATCTCACTTTAAACGCTGACTGTTAAATACTACTCTATATCCTCACAGGGCCCACTTGATGGAATAGAGGAGAGTATGGCCATGATGTGAACCAATGTATATGAGGTGCAGAGGTGCCCAAAGATGTACTTACCAAATCCAATGGATGTGTCATGATGATGGGAACGAGTGTTGTTGGGGGGGGAGAGGGGGGGTGGGGGGGTGGGGTTGAATGGGACCTCACATATATATTTTTAATGTAATATTATTACAAAGTCAATAAAAAATAAAAAAATTAAAAAAAAATACTACTCTATATTGGTATCTAATATATACTCTGATACATTAACCATATGAAGTATATACAAGGCTAAATATTTTAATATGAAGATGAGATAATGCTTGAGAAACTCTGAATATAGTGCCTGGCACATAGTAAGCATCCTTAAATGTTAACTCTTACTATTTATTCTCATAAATATATAATATTTTTTTAACGTTTGCAGTTTAATGAAGACAAAACCCATAAATGAGTAAAATGTTACATAACAGATTAAAATCAACAGTATAAGATAAAAATAGAGATGTGATAAGGCAATATATAATTCATTATAAGAAAAATATTCCAAACCAGAAAGAATATTTTATAGTAGGACAATCCAAATGAAATAAATGGATAAATGGAAGTTGAGATGACTTGAACTTGAGACAGGTGGAATTTGTATACATTGAAAGAAGAGAAGATTCTAAATGGATGGGATTGCATGAACTTAAGGAAGGAGACTGAAAAGTTAAAATATTAAATTATGATCATTAAATTTTTAGATTTTTGTAGTCTTTTTGAAAATTGGTGATTTATTTATAGGAGCTATAGTAGCCTTTGACTGAACACAGTCTTCAGTTCATTAAAGAGATCTTGTGATATAGTAAAAGGAATATCAGTGTTATTGTCAGAAGGTCTTTCCTAGTATTTTAAGTAAATAACATCATATTCTAGTTCAAATCCAAGAATGTGTATTTATATTCACCTGAAGATGGGTGCTTTTAACTACCAAATTCAGAACCTACACAGAAAAATAATGATGATGATAAATCTTGAAAAACTTTGCATACTCCATTTTGAGAATGCATGCTTATTTTGTGTATGGCATATACATTAAACTTAAGGAAGATGGAGGGATACAGCAAATGAATGAAATAATTGGTTATGCTCCTTTTATTTCTAAAAATATTACTTATAGAAGCAATTGCAAAACTAGGAAGAATCAGAAAACATACATCAGAGAAGCAACCATTTAGTTCTATCATCAAACCCATGCATGGCATATAAATTCCTAACTGCAAATATCTGCACAGTCAAAGCCCTAAGGAACAAATTTTTCATATAAATCAGTTGCACTTGTAAGCCATTGTAGTACTCTTATTTCGTTCAGGTGAGTTAATGTAGATTCTAGTTCTTAGAGAAAATCATGATCAATAGGTTGCCTTAAATCTCTTCCTTCAAATCTGGAACTCAACTGTTGTAATTCCTCTTTTATCCTCAATCCAAGGGTGTATTGAACATTTGCTGCTGAGAATGTCAGCATAGTAGGATATTAAGCATTCCAGTGCATTTTCATCATCATTATTAGGTGTGGTTTTCATCTAAATAAATACTCTGAGCAGTGAAGCAGCTTTGAGGTCACAAAGTTGAAATCCCAGGTGAATTCCCCTTATTATGCAGCATCTGTACTTTACTTCTAAGGCTGTGGTTGGACCTTATTTTGTAATCCAACTGGAATTGGTCAGCCTTCATCTCTTAAGGAAATCCATTTATTTTTAAAAAGGTAGTTGACTATTTGGGGCCACTTACCTTTCCAAATAAATTGATTATTGGCTTTTTGATTTTTGAAAAAAAAAAAACCTGTTGGAATTTTTATTGGATTGTGTTGAATCTGTAAACACATTTGGGTTGAAATAATATCTTAACAATATTTGGTCTTCCAATCCATGAACACAGAATTTCCTTCCATTTATTTAAGTCTTCATCTGTTTCTTTCAGCAAGCTTTTGTATTTTTCTGAATAAAGTTCCTTAATGGCCTTGGTTAAGTTTTTCCCTAAATATCTGTTTTAGTCATTATTATAAATGGATTTTTTTCTGATTTCCTCCTCAGATTTCACATCACTAGTGTATAGAAATGTTACTGATTTTTGAATATTAATCTTGTTCCCCAACACTTTGCTGAACTCGTCTATTAATTCTAGTCACTTTGTTGTGTATTTTTCAGGATTTTCTACATATAGGATCTATCATCAGTGAATAGTGAATGTTTTACTTCTTCCTTTCCTCTGGGTGCTTTCTATTTCCTTATGTAGTCCAGTTGCTATAGCTAGAAATCCTAAAATAATATTGAACAATAATAGGGACAGTGGGCATCCTTGTCTTTTCCTTGTATCAGTGGGAAAGCTTTCAGTCTTTCACCATTGAGTACAATGCTAGCTATAGGTTTTTCATATATGTACTTTACTATATTGAGAAAGCGTCCTCCTATTTCTATCTTTTGTAGTGTTTATATCAACAAAGTGTGCTGTATTTTGTCAAATGACTTTTATGCATCAATCAAGAAGATTATGTGATTTTTCTTCATCAATTTATCAATGTAGTTTATTAAAATAATTGATATTCTTATGTTGTATCATCCTTGCATACCTGAGATAAAACCCACTTGATTGTGGTGTATAAAGCTTATAAAGATGAAGTCATATTAGTGGTTATGTAGATCTAAGGAAGGAATGCTAAGGGGTTAGGGGTCTTCCTTTTTGGAGTAATGAAATTGCTCAAAATTTTTAAGATGATGAATGTACAACATGGTTATTATACTAAAAGTCAATGATTATAAACTTTGGATTGAATAGTCAGAAACACCAGCTATGTACAGGGTTTGTCTGTTTTTTGTTTATTATTATTATTGAAATAATGAAAATGCTCTTATAATGATTGAAGTGATGAATGCACAACTATGTGATTATACCAAATACCATTAAATGCACACTTCGGATGAACTGTATTCGTTAATAATATGTATCAATAAAATTGATTTGTTAAAAAAGGTAGTTGATATTAAAAATAAAATAATAAAAAGATTTTTATTTTTGAGGGGTTAGTGTTCCATATGTACCTACTTACTTGCTTGTAGTACTATTTTTAATGCTTTCTACTAATACAGTTAAAGAATGCAACAGTAGAAGATTTATGACATCATGATTAAAACAATTTGTCTAGAGAATCATTTACTGTGGTTTCTGGATCCCTTCTGGAATATGATGGACTTATTTCTGTTTAGATCAGAGAGGAACTGAAAAGTAAACTAGTTACAATGTTGTTATTTTGAAGGGATCCACAAAATCCAAATTCAACCCTTGCATTCTATGATATGGTCTTCTCCCAATTCAATATATTAGAACAATGAATTGTGCATGCAACTAAGATAAATGAATCAAATCAAATTAAATAAATAGAAATATCCAGATATGTCAAATCCATTTAATTTTACTTTTATTTATCAATTTCATTTTTATTTATTGTTTTGAGGGGTATGATGGCAACATAAGATAGTTTAGAATCATAAAAAGCCCTCTGGGTTGTTTTGTTGAAATTAACAATAGCACCTTGCCAATATACATATGACTCCACATTGACTTAGGGCAGTCATGACATTGGCCATACATTGATACTGCTTACTAAAAATATTACCACTGTAAATATTTTTAATTTTTTTAAAGTGAATTTATGCTAAGTCTACTCATTTGACAATACA